>NC_088365.1:46543648-46551148 GCF_034508935.2 Berghia stephanieae | reverse complement strand
GTGGTGTAGTGTTGGAGTAGGGGTTGATTGGGGTATGGAGTATTATTGGTTGTGTAGTGTGTATTGAACAATAAGCATTTTTTCCTGTGTAAGCACGTGGCGAAAATCTCTCTTTCTGTTCAGTGTGGCGTTTTGGGGTTTGTTTTTTTTTTTTTTTACTATATGATATTTCTGTTCTAGGCACAGGTTGCATTTTTTGTTTTTATTGTGTAGCTTTTTTTTAGTATAAACTAAAAGACAAACTAAAAGCGCTTTACAAAGGGTCCCAATTCAACAGCAAACTTAATATTTAGAACGAGATATGACGCTTGTAAGGTGACATTTTATTTTCTTTCGACAGAGAAAGCGCGTTTACTGGACGGGCACTCATTTTACTCTTGAGTTTTGTGGGAGAATGGAGTAAAGAGTTCAGAAAATGTGGCTCAGAAAAAGAAAATCTCAACTTCTCTGAAATCGATCTCGGTCCCCTTGCTTTTCCTCTATCTATAACTGTAACTTTAATTTTTGGTTTTATTTATTTATTGTTTTGTTTTGTTCTGCGTTGTTGTTTGTTTGTTTGCTTTTGATTTTTGTTCGTTGTTTTTTTTTATTATTTGGGGTTATTCATTTTTGATTTTTTTTTGTTCTGTTTGTTCTTTTGGTGGGGGGTGGGATTGTTCGTTATTTTTGTTTTGTTTTTGTATTTTGTTTTGTTTCTTATTTGGGATGGGGTTTTTTTTTTTGTTGTTTTGTTTTGTTTGTTTGTTGTTTTTTTGTTTGCTATTTTATGGGGGGGGGGGTTGTAGGTTGCCCACCCTTTATAGTGACAAATATATTTTGAATTACTCATGGTAGAAGTTCAAAAGAAGGATGACCCCTTGACCTCTGTCAATGAACCCTTGAACAGCAGTTGACTCCAAAGGCGGATGTTATTATAGAAAAGGCGAAATTACAAAACCCTGTGTGGTTCCGTCATGGTAGTTCTATTGAGTCGTATCCTTTGTCAGCACAATTTACATTCGGTCAGTCACGTGAACATCCATCGAACCGACCAATCAGCGACGAGAACGATTTGCTGAAGTAGACCTTAGATAGTTATTATGGTTCTGATATCAATCACATGCGACCTACATAATAAATTATTCGGTTTCATGTTTTCACTTTTGTCAAAAGGGTCCCGATAATTCAGTTGATTGAGCACTCGCTTCACAAGCATGGGGACAGAGATCGATCCCGGAGAAGTTGAGATTGTTGTATGACACCCCCCCCTCCCTTTTTTTGTTTTTACAGTGTTGATTTAGCTCCACGTAGGGTTAAACAGTCGTGACGACGCATGCTAACTTAGTAACTGGTTCTAAACTATCGGAACAATGGCAGACGCCCTTTTGAAATACTTCTCCGACGAGCATAAAAGTGTATCTAGAGGAGAAAAAAAAACATTATAAACATGATCATGTTTTGACTGTTATACATTCTGATCACATGACATGTGAAAAAGTTCTATCCAGCATGAAGTATAAAAAGTTCCGATTTTCTTTTTTTTTTTTTTAGAACCAAGCTGCTGGTTGCTGGGCGGACGTGACATCAGACTATCGAATCTTCGTATTACGAGACACGTCAAAGGGGGCAAAATTTGGCAGTAATGGCGAGATGCAAGTCGAGGTGACTCGATGGTGTCGAAGTTTGCCACGTGGATTCCTCTTCGACGCAATGCAATAACTGGTGCCTTGAAATGTTGATGGCTCTGTGTGGATGGGAACGGTGATTATGCTGAAATTGGATTCAATAGTCTGATGTCACGTCGCCCAGCAACGGTGGCCATCGTGGTTCTAAACAAAGAAAATCTGTACTGCTTATTCTTCATGCTGGCTATAATTTTTCATGTCTTGTGATCAGAATGTGTAAAAGTCAAAACATGATCAGATTTATAATGTTTTTTTTTTCTCTTGATACGCTTTTATGCTCGTCGGAGAAATATTTCATAAGGGCGTCCGCCATTGTTCCGATAGTTTAGAGCCAATTACTAAGTTACGATGCGTCATTACAAGGGAAGTGACGTTACGACTGTTGAAGAGTATTGAACTCTCCGTACCAGCCGATTCAGAATGTTCTCCAAAACTTCACACATACCCAACACAAAAATACATTTTTATAACTGGAACAGAAATGCAATAAGAATATTCTATATATTGTTGTTCAGCAAAATGAACTCTACAACACAGCTATAGATAGAATGAAGTTGACGTCACTCAGGTCTTTGGTATTGTTTTTTGCCATCCACGTTTATGAGTAATTCTCACTAAAATGTATTATCCAGACTATAAAAGTTCATGGTTTTCTGCGTTGGTCCGTTATACTTCCGGATAGCAATGTTGTGATCGTCTTAACCAAGCGCATACTTCTATCTATAACTAAAATAAATGGTGTGTTGTACAATTGAAATCAGAATGATAAAATTGCTGGTTGCATCGTCACGAATGTGACGATTTTCCTATAGTAGGTAAGAAGAGGGTTAAAATGATAAACGGAAAGGACTTCAACTAAGTTTTGTTTTGATACCTTTGTCAACTTCATATCTATTATTGTTTTGAAAATATAAGAGCGGCGTCGAGACCCTTCAGTGTACTCTAGTAAAGTTATACGAAGTTTTTATATCCTGTTTACATATCAATCTACTTTCCTTTATAACCTTATCACTCCCTCTTAAGATAATAATGATAACAATAATATTATAGATAACATCGAATCTAGAGTCCCGTCGGTCACTCTGGGTCAGGCAAAATGTCAAATCCAGTAGAATATCGATGGTCGGTGGATATCGATGGTCGGTGGATATCGATGGTCGGTGGATATCGATGGTCTGTGGATATCGATGGTCAGTGGATATCGATGGTCGGTGGATATCGATGGTGGATATCGATGGTCAGTGGATATCGATGGTCAGTGGATATCGATGGTGGTGGATATCGATGGTCGGTGGATATCGATGGTCGGTGGATATCGATGGTCAGTGGATATCGATGGTCAGTGGATATCGATGGTCGGTGGATATCGATGGTCGGTGGAGTGGATATCAATGGTCGGTGGAGTGGATATCGATGGTCAGTGGATATCGATGGTCAGTGGATATCGATGGTCGGTGAATATCGATGGTCAGTGGATATCGATGGTCGGTGGATATCGATGGTCGGTGGATATCGATGGTCAGTGGATATCGATGGTCAGTGGATACCGATGGTCGGTGGATATCGATGGTCGGTGGAGTGGATATCGATGGTCGATGGATATCGATGGTCGGTGGATATCGATGGTCGGTGGATATGGATGGTCAGTGGATATCGATGGTCAGTGGATATCGATGGTCGGTGGATATCGATGGTCGGTGGAGTGGATATCGATGGTCGGTGGATATCGATGGTCAGTGGATATCGATGGTCGGTGGATATCGATGGTCAGTGGATATCGATGGTCGGTGGATATCGATGGTCAGTGGATATCCATGGTCAGTGGATATCGATGGTCGGTGGATATCGATGGTCGGTGGATATCGATGGTCAGTGGATATCGATGGTCGGTGGATATCGATGGTCAGTGGATATCGATAGCCGGTGGATATCGATGGTCAGTGGATATCGATGGTCGGTGGATATCGATGGTCAGTGGATATCGATGGTCGGTGGAGTGGATATCGATGGTCGGTGGATATCGATGGTCAGTGGATATCGATGGTCAGTGGATATCGATGGTCGGTGGAGTGGATATCGATGGTCGGTGGATATCGATGGTCAGTGGATATCGATGGTCGGTGGATATCGATGGTCGGTGGATATCGATGGTCAGTGGATATCGATGGTCGGTGGATATCGATGGTCGGTGGATATCGATGGTCGGTGGAGTGGATATCGATGGTCGGTGGATATTGATGGTCGGTGGAGTGGATATCGATGGTCGGTGGATATCGATGGTCGGTGGATATCGATGGTCGGTGGATATCGATGGTCGGTGGATATCGATGGTCGGTGGATATCGATGGTCGGTGGATATCGATGGTCAGTGGAAATTGATGGTCAGTGGATATCGATGGTCGGTGGATATCGATGGTCGGTGGATATCGATGGTCGGTGGATATCGATGGTCAGTGGATATCGATGGTCAGTGGATATCGATGGTCGGTGGATATCGATGGTCAGTGGATATCGATGGTCGGTGGAGTGGATATCGATGGTCGGTGGATATCGATGGTCGGTGGTTATCGATGGTCAGTGGATATCGATGGTCGGTGGATATCGATGGTCGCTGGAGTGGATATCGATGGTCGGTGGATATCGATGGTCGGTGGATATCGATGGTCAGTGAATATCGATGGTCGGTGGAGTGGATATCGATGGTCGGTGGATATCGATGGTCGGTGGAGTGGATATCGATGGTCGGTGGATATCGATGGTCGGTGGATATCGATGGTCAGTGGATATCGATGGTCAGTCATTTTCAAGATTTTCCCCAAAACTTCACATCCAACTAACACAAAATATATTTTTTTATCACTCAGACATAAAAGAAGTAAAATTCTTGCGATACATACTTTATTTAGCAAAACATACTGTTCATTTTCTTTAGATTTGATGATGTACAAAAGAAATTTGAATAAGAAAAATGTTGTTTGTATCGTAACGAATGTGACGATTTCCTTATAGTTGGTAAGGAGAGGGTTAAAGCCTCTTTGAAGACAGAGTTCTCCCTTTCAATTTTAAGTGAGTGATTAATTGATTTTATTGAATGATATACTCGTATATGATCGCAATAGAAATTACGCATTACTACTATCATCATCATCATCATCATCATCATCATCATCATCATCATCATCAAATCATCATCATCATCATCATCATCATCATCATCATCATTATCATCATCATCACCATCATCAAAATCAACATCATCATCATCATCATCATCATCATCATCATCACCATCATCATCATCATCATCATCATCATCATCATCATCATCATCATCACCATCATCAAAATCATCACCATCATCATCATCATAATCATCATCATCATGAAGGCTTATCCCGCCTGGACGTGACCTCCACAACTGCCAACCGAAACAAGCTTCTTTCCTGCGCCATCTTTCCACATTCAGTCACTGGCTTATTCATCCATTTGCTGATGTCTTGTGACCATCTTCTTCTTAGTCTCCCTCTCCCTCTTTTACCCTCCACAATACCATCTGGAAGCATTGTTTCAAGAGTGCCATGTCTCTTGATATGTCCAGATAAGGCAAGTTTAGTTTTTGTATCATCTTGAGATGTGGCTCCCCAATGCTCAGGGACTCTTTCACATTTTTGTTAGTTTCCTGTGCAGTCCAGGGAATGTGGAAAATTTCCTGTAGCATTTCATTTCAGATGCATTAATTTTATTCTCAGCACTTTTTTTTGTCATTGTTCATGATTCACATCCATATAATGCTGTTGGAAATATGCATGTTCTTAATATTTTCATTTTCAGTCAGGTGCTTTCACTTTGAGGCTAAAGGTCACAAATTATTTTACCAATGGTCTCTAAATTGTATTATGTCGGGACAAACCTGATGGTGAAAATTCACTTTTGAGCTTCACTTATAGATAGTTCGAAGATGACGTCACTCAGGCCTTTGTTATTGTTTTTGCCATCCGCGTTTGTTAGTTGTTCTCACTAAACTGTATTAACCAGACTATAAAAGTTCATGGTTACACAGAGTTTGTCTGTTGGTCCGTTATACTTCCAGAGTGCAATGTTGTGAACTCCTTAGACAAGCGCATACTATCTATAGATAGAATGAATATGACGTCACTCAGGTCATTGTTATTGCTTTTTGCCATCCGCGTTCATGAGTGATTCTCACTTAAATGTATTAACCAGACTATAAAAGTTCATGGTTACACACAGTTTTGAGTGTTGGTCCGTTATACTTCCGGATGGCAATGTTGTGAGCTTCGTAGCCAAGCGCATACTATCTATAAACATTAAAGTTACACACAATTTTGTGTGTTTGTAGATTATAGTCGACTGGCGCATGCTATGAGTATTTTACCTAAATATATATCCGAGACTGACCGTAGTCATCGTTATGTAAAAGCCTGATACTGAAATCCAAAAGGACTGGCAGTTTGACGTCATTATTTGGTTTTTGCACCGCCTACTGAGTTGTCGTTAGTAGAGCTCATGAAAACAAGTTATTTCATTGGTTGAACTATTGAATACAACTCACGATTTGTTTTCTTTTGTCGCAAAAGACTGGCATTTTGACGTCATTTTTGTGTCAGTATCAGGCCATAACTTTACGAAGGCCACGGTATCAGGCCATAACTTTACGAAGGCCACGGACTGACATACAGAGACAGGACCCTTTGATAGTGGCCAAAGGGTTTTTCATGGCGGACGACGCATATCGATCGCGTCGCGCGCAAACCGTCTTAGTCCGCGATCGGCATGAAATCGTTTTATTAGCTTAATTCATTCTATACCCTACGATACACCATATCTATTAATATCTAAGAAAACAGGGAACTCTAAATTGGCGAATTTGACATGTGATCAAACCGTACAAGTCCATTGGGTCTTTAAATTGCCGGTCTCAAAACGTCTATCTCCGTTGTGATTCCTTCTTGAATGTTTCAACGTCATGTGATTGGTCTCAGTTACAACAATGCCCTTTCCTCAACTTGATGAGTTTTTAAAAAAAAATCTAAGCCAATAGCATCATTGTTTAAATCATAGACTGGCTCATGTATTTATTTGATCTTTTTAATAATTTATCCATTTATCATAACATCGTACTCTCAATTCTTGATATTGATATTGAGAGGTATACTTCAAATATAATGTTACACTGTTGGCATAATGAAATACACCCAAGAAAAAAAATGATTCTTAAAATTCTCTAAAAGTTATTAAAAGACATGGACTGATATTGCTCTAATAGCTTTTGTTCTCTGTCATTAAGGAAGATAATTAGCTCACTTGTTTTGTTTTACTTATGTCAACTGCTTAACGTCATGCTGCCTTACAGCCGTGGTAAACGAATGCTTCAACTCGGTTTAGAGACTCAGAAGCAAGCCAAAAGACGAAAGCTTCTTGAATCACCTGATGTGCAATTGCACAGAGAAACCCTTCAGCCTTTTCAGGACATTCTGAATCTATCTGTCTCGGAATTGATTGATGTACAATCTGACATGGATATTTAGTTTAGTATTGATGAAGAAATGTTTCACTTTTGTAATATTAGTAGTGGTGAGATGGAGAGTGAAAGTGGTAAAGAAGGTGATGAGATGGACAGTGAGAGGATCAGAAATGATGAGGTGGACAGTAACAGTGGAGCTGGAAGTAGGGTGGAAGATAATGAGGTGGACAATGACCATATTAGGTTGGAAGGTTAAGAGGTGGAAAGTGACCATGGTAGGGTGGAAGGTTAAGATGTAGACAGTGACCACGGTAGGGTGGAAAGTGAAGATGTGGACAGTGGGGAATACGA
>NC_088365.1:46531148-46538648 GCF_034508935.2 Berghia stephanieae | reverse complement strand
TGAAGTCTCAAATTTTCACGATCGGCGCATCAAACATCTGAATTCTGCATACGAGCTTTTCCCCACCATGTTTTATTTCATTTTTAATTCAGAAAAGTGAATGGAGCAGGCACTTATGTTGATAAAAACAAGAGATGAAGTGAGTAGGAAAATGCCAGAAGACAATAGAGAATAAATATTTCGCGGCGGTGATGGAGGTTTGAATCCGCGACTTACTGGTACGACAACTCCGCCTGGCCGGGGAGAGCGTGACTCTACCGTATGAGCTACACATAAAAAAATTGATCATTGATCGTGGATAGCTCGTACGGTAGAGTCATGCTCTCCCCGGCCAGGCGGAGTTGTCGTACCAGTAAGGTCGCGGGTTCAAACCCCCATCACCGCCGCGAACTTTTCATTCTCTATTGTCTTCTGGTACTTTCCTACTCACTTCATCTCTTGTTTATCTAATTTTGGACGGATCAGACATATTATGATGACATCAAAGGTCTGGTCCGCCCTAAATGAAGATCTTAATTAATTCGAATGTTTCCTTACTTCCATTTAGCCCTTTCGACACCCTTGACTATCAATGTATCTCCTGTCATTTCTTAACATTTACCCCCAATCCGTCCCCTTGATTATTTATTCGTTTCCTGTTATCGAAAAGGCCTGAGCTACCTTTATGCACGTGCCAAGTACACAAATAGGTCAGGTCCAGTCAGTGAGTATTTCTCATATTATTTTGACACACTGATAAAGGAACAGCATCCCAATACTTGACAACACTGCATTATTTTTCCAATCTTCTGTGTTCAATTTGTGAGTGATAATACTGAAATGTTTATTCGATTAGTTTTAACTCACTTAATCCTAGAGATTTTGCTACTTTTCAAAATTGGAAAGAATGTGGTAAAAATGAGCATGTACAGAGATAGTTTTATTCAACTATCATTAACATGTAAAAACAAAAATCATTGGCTTTGATACTACGCCTGTAATTTGTCTCAGAAAAATGTAATAAATAGGCATGGGGTAAAAGTAACCCAGGTAATGTACGGATATGGTTGGTGTTAGGGGTGAGTGAGTTAATACAATATACGATAAGTGACATAAGATTTAAAAATATATGTACTGTATATTGATTGAATATCTCGAGACTCGTACTAGTTGACACTAGTAAAAATAAAGGGATCTATGTCAATAGCTTGACAGGCATAGCAACAAGAGGTCACAGAGGAATCACCAATTCCATAGCTACCTTTAGAAATGGTCAAACAGGAAAATAGGCTAGATCAACAGATTAAATGGTGAGTATTTATCAAAATGTTTTGACACTCTGGGGAAGTGCATCATAACATCTAACACTTTTTTTTTCAATCGCCTGTATTAAAATTGCTAGTGATGCTCAGGACCTATAGACAGAACGAGCATACTGTTTTGTTTTTGTTTTTGTTTTTTTTTTGTTTTGTTAATTTTTGTTTGTTTGTTTGTTTGTTTGTTTTTGGGGGGTTTTGTTTGTTTTTTTTTGGGGGGGGGTGTGGGGGAGGAGGTAGGGGGTTCATTCTTTATAGTAAAAAAAACAGTGAAATTTTTATTCGACTAGTTTTAATTAGGCATACAATAACTGACGAACTATTCAAAAGTGTAAGCACTGTGTTGATTACGTAACCTGAGACTCATAATAGTAAAAGGACATCCCGTGTTAATAGCTTTCCCGCCATAGTAACAAGGAACCATCAATTACTACTGAGGGGAAAAGGGGGGATCAGTAAAAATATCGAAAGCACACTAGATCAATACTTGTCTCTCCGCTGGAGAATCGAAGAGAGCCGAGCGCTCCTTAGCAACAATGTATCATGGATATATCATGGACATAATCTTAAACTAAATTTCGGCTTGATAAAATGTTGTCAAAATGGAATGGATTGTTTCCCTTGCCATATGTTACTTGTATTTTGACTTGTACATTATTTACTATCTATTACTTCTATACGACGCGTAATCCATTGCCAGCACATTCTATCTAAAGCTCCAGGGCTGTAGTTGACGAGTTGTTACTATTATTGATAATATATTAATGTCTCCAATCTGCAAGGTGGTCAGCTTCTGTTTTTCTTCACAAAATCCAACTTTTGTCACTTCTATGTATTTCAAATTTCAAAATTGAGCTTTTATATTGAGCAATTATCCACTAAACGAGCTCAAAACGCTTTACAAGGGGTCCCTGGACACCAGCAACACTTAACATGTATGACAGGACATGACGCCTGTGAGGTGATATTACAATTTTTTCGGACAGAGACAACGCTGTTACCGGCCAGGTACTCATTTTACACCTGAGTACGGTAAGAGAATGTGAGTAAAGAGCCTTTTCCAAGGACTCAACTATGCGCCGAGAGAGACTCGAACCCAGGACCTCCCGATCAAAAAGCGAGTGTTATACCACTAGACCACATAGCCGCATTCATGTTAAGATTTTTTCCAGGCAAAGAAACAAGAGGTCAAGAAGTAATCATCAATTACTACTGAGGAGAAAAGGGGATCAGTAAAAACATCGATTGCCCACTGGGTCAATCAATACTAGTCTCTCTGCTTGAGAACCGTAGCAGCAGCAGCCTCTAATGGTTCTCATACTACTATGTTATGACGTTTGACCCAATCGTGCACCGTCGCGAACCCGCCCGGTAGCATTGTCACAACACACCGTTCAACTAGATGCTCTACCGTTTCTTGAGAACCGTAGCGAGCGCTCCTTTGCAACAATGTATCATCATGTGAGCAAGGATGCTTTCAAGGGGGCGTAATCTTAAACTAAATTTCGGCTTGATAAAATGTTGTCAAAATGGAATGGATTGTTTCCCTTGCCATATGTTACTTGTATTTTAACTTGTACATTATTACTTATTCCATGAGACGCATAACCCAATCTCAGCGCCATTCATTCTATCTAATGAAGCCAACTGTTTTTGTTATTTAAATGATTAAAGATTTCTATCAAACATCGTAGAAATTGTTGCAAACTGGTCATCTTGGGGTATTTTTCGTTGAAGATTTTGAAAAGTTTTACATTTTTAAAAGAAATATCCAATCTTTGGATCATGTGATTCATGACTCGTTGGACGAAAACATGAATATAGATCGCTGCCATTGTGAATTTAACAAATTACGAAATTGTTCAAACCCTGGATAGTTCAAACTCTGTAATGACGTCATCATTCATTATATTGAGTATCGTAAAAAAAAACAACAACTTTAAAATAAATTTATTTTTAAAATGCACAACACGTTTTTAACAGCAGTCATAGACGTTATAACCAGTTTGTTTTGTGTTTTGACATCTATTTATCACAACAATGTCCTGTACCAAGCGTTCCCATACTGTGTTCCTGCACTATGAAAAAAAGACATTTATTTTATGTTTGTTTTTATTGTTTTTAAGGGTTTTACCTCGCTTACAACACATTAAGGTCATATCAGCGCAAATAAAAGGGAAGAAAATGGGATAGTAAAAAGTTCTAGAAATACAATTAAAGCACCCAAGAAAAGGGAAGACAAAGGGGAATTTGTTCAAATAGGAAACGTAGATTCCAAGAGCACACTATCAAAGTACTTAGTTTGAGATCACCTAAAAGTCCCATCCATAGACAAGCACAAGTCCCCACTAAGAGGGATACACTCAAATGTTTACAAATTATATATAATATGTATATAATATGAAAAAAATATCATCTCCCAAAACTCTAACTATACATTTGTCTGTTTCCCTCCCAGCTAGGGTAGCGGGAAGGGCCTGGACAAAACCAAGTAATCTCATTCCAAGACAAAGACAGAAAGCATGTTGGAAAACAGATACATGGGGATAGAAGACACAGATGTACCTCCCTGCATACTATGGGAGGTCAGGAACATCACCCAGGACATTTATTTTAAAAATTTGGCCAGAAAACTCATTCTTCCAGAATCAATTTATTAAAATGGCTCTCATTTTGTCAAAAACTCTCAAACCTTGGACTGGAAATCCCAAGTTTGAGAGTCTTTGACAAGAGGAGAATTATTTTAATCGATGGATATTTGAAGGACGAGTTTTCTGGTCAATTTTTTTTAATGTTGTATTTTTTTTAAATTATTGTTATATTATTATTATTATTATTATTATTATTATTATTATTATTATTATTATATTATTATTATTATTATTATTATTACTATTATTATTATTTTTATTATGAATATTATTATTATTATTAATTATTATTATTATTATTACTATTGTTATTATTATTATTATATTATTATTATCATTATTATCATTATTATTATTTTCTTTTTGTGTGTGTGTGGTTTGTTTGATTTTTGTTTGTTTTTCAGAGTCCCATAGTGCTTTAGTCATCTGTAGCCCACGCTATGTGAATCTAATTCCTACAGTGAAGTCGTAACAAAACTTGGAAAGACCAAGAATGCCCCACGTCAATGGTTTAAGGTTAAGAGGAAATACGTGTCATTGTGTTTAATGTTAGAATATCAAACTTGTCAAAACTTGGAATTTTATCTTTTCATAACTGCGCAGATGCAGATGCAATTCTATTTTTAGGGATAATATATTGTGTTGTGCTTAATCTATTATTTGATGACAAGGCATAATATTTCTCAGTCCGGCCAGAAAATGATAATGTATTTAGATAGTACTTTACATTTTAGAGGAGCAAGATTAAATAAAAATAAAATGAAATTCCCTTTATTCATCCTCATGGGGTAATTTCTCTTTAGGGTCTATTCCAAGAGAATACTGGAATAACCCAGCCGTCAGCCGCAGTGCAGCGCCGCAAAATGAGCTAGGGCGAGGTGACTTGCTTAAGGCCACATAGCACGGCGGGTGATTGGAAACATTATCTTTCAGCAAAGACCGTACCACTGAGCCACGCTATCCCTAAATTTAATTAGCCCCAAAATAAGATCATTGGTGTGTTGTATTGTTTTTATAGGGTTCAACAGTCGTGACGTCACTTCCCTGGTAATGACGCATAGTAACTGGTTCTAAACTATCGGAAGAATGGCGGACGCCATTATCTTCATCACCGCCCTTATAAAATACTTCTCCGGCGAGAATTAATGTGTATCCAGAGGAGAAAAACATAAATGGGATCATGGTTAGACTTTTATACATTCTGATAACATGACAAGTGAAAAAGTTCTAGCTAGCATGAATAATAAAGAAGAACCGATATCTTTGTTTGTTTTTGTTTTTAAGGGTTTTACGGCTCTTGCAACACATTTAGGTCATATCAGCGCCAGTAAAAAGGAAGAAAATGGGATAGTAAAATGTTCTAGAATTACAAAGAGGAATGGGAAAAAATAGGGATCAGATGTAGATTCCAAGAGCACACTATTAAAGTACTTAGTTTGAGATCACCTATAAGTCTCACCCAGACACAAGCACAACACCCAACAAAGAGGAAGACACTCAAATGCTTTCATTATACATAAAAATAACATATATAATAATACATAACAGAGAGATGATTTACAAGGAAAAAAATATAATCTCCCAAAACAATAACTATGCATTTGACTGTTTGACTCCTACGAGGGCCAGGAATAAAGCAACTAATCTCATTCCAAGACAAAGACAGAAAGCTTGTTGGATAAGATATAAAGGGATAGAAGACACAGTATGTACCTCACTGCCCGCTATGGGAGGTCAGGATACCCATGGACAAAATAATTAGATTATGCCAGGAATTATTGCAAAGTGCATACGTGAGTGCGTACGTGCGCGCGCGTGTGTGTGTGCGTGTGTACATTTTGTTAAGTGTGTGTGTGTATGTTTATGTATGTATATATATGTTATATGCATGTTTGTATATTTAGTGTGTACGTGTATACGATATGATTGTGTGTATATATATATATATATGTGTGTGTACTGTATATATATATATATATGTGTGTGTACTGTATATATATATATATATATATATATATATATGTGTGTGTGTGTGTGTGTATATATATATATGTGTGTGTGTGTGTGTGTGTGTGTGAGTAATATATTTATGTACAGTATGTATATGGATGTGTGTGTGTATGTGTGTGTGTGTGTGTGTGATTGGATGCGTGTGAGCTTTTGTTCGTATGTCCGAATCTGCAGAATGTAATGTTTCTTACTGATGGTCAATGTGAAGCGCTTCGAAGCTTCGACATAAGCGCTATATAAATGTACATTTATTATTATTTATTATTATAACAAGCTGCTGGTTGCTGGGCGGACGTGACATCAGACTATTGAATCGTATTAACACCACTGCACGTTGTAATAATATATTATTAGAATGATACTCAGACACCAACAACATTACTACACACACACACACACACACACATACACACACACACACACACACACCAAAAAACAAGTATAATAACACCAAGGCACTGGTTATAAAATGTAAATCGACTTTATTGACTAAAAACAATTAATCTATTAAAACATAGGTATACATATTTACAGGTCTGATAGCCGGCCGAAATCATGGGTTTGATTTAACAATGTTGTAATGGACCATAAATTTGCTTTGGTTGGATAGTTAATATTTCCAGTACAGCAAAAAATGAGCCCATAGCGATTGGGTTAACAGACCTGCAAATACGTACACGTTTATTAAAACATATTAGAGATTTTGGATTCTTGAAACCAAATTTAACATCGCTAATAATTTCTTTATGTTTCACAAGTCTAAAACACAATCATTATTAATATCATTATTACTAAAAATGCACATGAACGTGTCTATTATTATATGAGGCAAAGACAAACTTAATGGCCGTTCAAAATAGGGTTAAGTTTATTTTACATAACTATGCTGCAGTACTGGGAAAAAATACGACACATTCTTTTTAAAAATTCCCCAAAAAGCACGCCCGTCAAATGTTAAATATATACTCTCATCTTGTCAAAAACTCTCCAACCTGGGACTTCTTCAAAGAAGACCCCAAGAAAGTCCCATTCTGAGTTTTTAAGGAAGACTTTAAGGAAGTCCTAGTTTTGAAAGTTTTTTTAAGGAAAACATCAAGGAAGTCCTAAGATTTGAGAGTTTTTAAATAAAATCACTTCAAAGAAATCCCAGATTTGAGGGTTTTTAAGAAAAACATCAAGGATGTCCCAGATTTGAGGGTTTTTAAGGAAAACATCAAGGATGTCCCAGATTTGAGGGTTTTTAAGGAAAACATCAAGGATGTCCCAGATTTGAGGGTTTTTAAGAAAAACATCAAGGATGTCCCAGATTTGAGGGTTTTCGAGGAAAACACCAAGGATTTCCCAGACTTTAGAGATTTTAAGGGAGACTTCAAGGAAGTCCAAGGGTGAGGATTTTTAAGGACAATATCAAGGAATTCCCAGGTTTCAGGGTTGTTTTTTTTTAAGAAAACGCCAAGGAAATCCCATGTTTGTGAGTTTTTTTTTAAAGGAAGACTTCAAGTAAGTCCCAGGTTTGAGAGATTTTACGGGAGACTTTAAGATAG
>NC_088365.1:46516148-46526148 GCF_034508935.2 Berghia stephanieae | reverse complement strand
ACCCAGGTAGGAGTAAAGAAAAACTTGAAGACAACTCCGTTGGTAAAATATTCACATATCCGCCAGCCGGATATAACGTTACCCAGACACCAAACTATGTTCAACCTTAAACATTTATAGTCTGATTGATAGAATTTATTGAGAACGAGTCATTAAAATGGCTGTCTAAAAAAAAAACAACCCATAGAGCTGAGTGGTGTCAATCTCGTTCCTTCTATAGAAAGGGAAATGCTTTTGTCACCAATCTAAAAATAAATGAGGTTTACCTGTATACCCAATCACCACATATACATGAGTACATTTAAGTTGAAATACTATTTTTACCGCGTGTATCATTATTGTAATCTTTAACCAATAGATTTATAGCATTACTATTAATTTTAAGGGCATTCAAAGGATTTTATCCTTTTTTGCCTTATACCATATGTTATGTTATGTTATGCTATATCAAGATTAAACAGATTTAAATTTTCGTTTATCTAAGAACCAACTTTAGGTTGCGCACCGGATCATGGGTTAACCGGTAATATGTGAGGAATCATGCGAAACTGCTAAGGTTATTATGCATATTCATGAGTACCAACGGAATGGTGTCCCTTATATGTGTCCAACAATTTGTGGGTTTAGTGGAATAGAGTACTCAGGGAAAAAATACAATTTTGAAATTTTGACCAGAAAACTAGTCCTTCAAATATTGATCGAGGGGCAGCCTGGCTCAGCGGTACGGTCTTTGCTTCGCACCCAAAAGGTAACGAGTTCGATCACCAGCCGCTGCGTTGTGTGGCCTTGAGCAAGTCACCTAGCCCTAGCTCACTTTGCGGTGCTGCACTGCGGCTGACGCCTGGGTTATTCCAGTCTTCCCTTGGAATTGGAATAGACCATAAAGACAAATTTCCCCTTGGGGATGAATATAGGGAATTTTATTTAATATTTTATTTATTTAAAATTACTCCTTTCTGAGCAAAAACGCTCAACCTGAGACTTTTTTGAAGTCCAATCCGGCTTGAGAGATTTTGGTAAGTTGAGGGTGGGTGTCTGTTAGTAAGTTAAATTTGGCTGGCGGGTGTTGTCAGTATTTTACCTAAACTATGGCACAACAGGGAATCAATTAAGGGGTGATGTCAAAACACTGGTTCTAATCTCATTGGAAGTGTAAAATAACTTTTTTTCCGAGGACTGGATACATACCTTGTGTAATTGATATTCTACTTTTTAGAGATCTTGACAGCCTCAAAACTCTGGCCCAGGACCATGACCAATGGAAACAATTAACAACATGGATGGAGAGAGCAGTTATACTCATCGACCATGAATCACACAATTCTCAGCAAGGGTCATTCAGACTGCGAAGCCTACTACTACTACTACTACTACTACTACTACTACTACTACTACTACTACTACGACTACTACTACTACTACTACTACTACTACTATCTACTACTACTACTACTACTACTACTACTACTACTACTATTACTACTACTACTACTACTACTACTACTACTACTACTACTACTACTACTATTTTTTGATAGATGGTATCTTATTTTCTAGTGTAAATATTATACTGGTCGTCATTAATAGGGATTGCCCGTCCTCTCTCTTACGTCCCGAAATCTTTAGAATCTGCCTATACACTAAAATAGTTATGCCTTTCTATTTTTCAATATGGTTGTTACATATACACTTCCAATGACTTTAGAACCGGAAGAGTATAAGGTATGACGTCACATCTTCTCTGCTCTAGTTTTTATATTATGATATGGCTATGGTACAACATCAACCACAATGTATAATTTGAAACCAACAACATTGGAAATCCATAAACAGATTAATATTATGACACAGTATGAAAATCATGGTACAAAGTCTTGTACAAAAATTAATGTAACATGACAGTAACAAGTTAACTCACTCAACCCTAACACCGACTATATCCGTAGTTTACCCGGGTTACTTTTACCCCATGCCGATTTATTACATTTTTCTGAGACAAATTACAGGCGTGGTATCAAAGCTAAAGTTTTTAGTTTTTACATGTTAATGGTAGTTGAATAAGACAATCTTTGTACATACTCATTTTTAATATATTTGAAAAGCAGCAAAAATCTTTAGGATTGAGTGAGTTAAGTGCCCCACTCTTGAAAAATACGCATTTAAAAGTTTGGCCAGAAAACTCGTCCTTCAAATATCGATCGATTTACATGACCCTCATCTTGACAAAATCTATCAAACCTGGGACTTAAAGGAAGACTTTGTGAGTCCCAGGTTTGAGAGTTTGGTTGTTTTTTTTGCCAAGAAGAGGGTCATTTAAATCGATCGATATTTGAAGGAAGAGTTTTCTGGCCAAACTTTTAAATACGTATTATTTTCCAGAGTACGACAGTTAACTGATTACCTGGACAACTTGGTTTTGTTTTGCTTTTTAGAGGTTTTACAACACTTGCAACACACATGGCTCGTTCAAAGGCCAGGAAAAGTAAGACGACAGACAGGGGAAACAAAGATAGATGATGGATGACACCCGCTTTTGGATCGGAAGGTCCTGGACTCAAGCCTCCCTCAGCGCATAGTTTTGTCCTTTGAAAAGTCTCTTTACTCACATTCTCTCACCATACTCAGATGTAAACCGAATACCTGGCCGTTAACAGCGTTATCTCTGTCTGAAAAAAAAATTGTATTATCACCTAACAGGTGTCGTCGTGTCTCGTTTTGCATGTTACGTGTTGCTGTTGGTCAGGGACCTTTTGTAAATAAAGCGCTTTGAGCACATTTTTTTTTGATATTGCGCTATATTATAAAAGCTCTTTATTTAAAAGTTTAAAAAAGAATGTAGCTCTCTCTCTCTCTCTCTCTCTCTCTCTCTCTCTCTCTCTCTCTCTCTCTCTCTCTCTCTCTCTCTCTCATTCCCATGAACAGCTGATCGGTGGAGGACCATGTGGAATGCAGACTTCACAACATCAAATTAAGAAACCAGGAGAGCAAGCACCGGTGTAAGATAAAGAACTGAACAAGTGTGTATGGCCTGACACTGACCAAAAAATGACGTCAAAATGCCAGTCTTTGGTCACAAGAGAAATCAAATCGTGAGTTGTAATCAATAGTTCAACCAATGGGACCACTTGTTTCCATGAGCTCTACTAACGACAACTCACTAGACGGTGCAAAAACCAAAAAAAAAGACGTCAAAATGCCAGTCCTTTTGGGTTTCAGTGTCAGGCTATAGATAGTATGCGCTTGGCTAAGAAGCTCATAACATTGCCATCCGGAAGTATAACGGACCAACACACAAAACTGTGTGTATCCATGAACGTTTATAGTCAGTTCAGTGACCATTACTCATAAACGCGGATGGCAAAATACAATAACAAACACATGAGTGACGTCATCTTCGACTATTTAAAACATAACGATGGCTACGGTAGGAAACGGTACCAGACAAAGCAAGACAGGAAAATACAACACACAAACACATGAGAGACGTCATCTTCGACTATTTAAAACATAACGATGGCTACGGTATAAAACGGTACCAGACAAAGCAAGACAGGAAAATACAATAACAAACACATGAGTGACGTCATCTTCGAACTATCTATAACTTAACGATGGCTACGGTATAAAACGGTACCAGACAAAGCAAGACAGGAAAATACAATAACAAACACATGAGTGACGTCATCTTCAAACTATCTATAACTTAACGATGGCTACAAAACTGTCATCAGTGAGGGACACTAAGGAATTTTTCTCTGTTTCAAAGGAACTTTTAGGGGAAGAAAAGGGCATGTGTCTACCCACTAATATCCCGGTAGAAAAGCAGCCGGATGCATTTTCAGATTTCTTTTCGGGAAAAATATCGAAAATTCGGAACAATTTGGACCTCGTGCAAAATGAAGATATAAATTTCCACCCTTTTTCGGGTTCACATGGATTCTCTTGTTTTAAAGAAACAACTGAAGAAGAGATTTCTAAAATAATTTTTTCATCTTCCTCGAAGTCATGTGATTTAGATCCTTTACCAACTAATATTTTGAAATTATGTCTTCCTGAATTGATACCTTGCATAACTTATATTATAAATCAGTCACTTATCTCAGGACAAGTCCCAAATATCTATAAACATGCAATTGTAAAGCCTCTCATAAAAAAGCAAAATCTAGATGAAAATGACCTTAGTAACTACCGTCCCGTCTCAAATCTGCCATTTCTTTCTAAAATCCTTGAAAAAGTTGTACTCAGACGTCTTTCACAACATCTCCATGAAAACAATCTATGGGAAAAATTTCAGTCAGCTTATCGTTCTTACCACAGCACAGAAACTGCTCTGTGCTGTGTTGCGAGTGATTTGCTTGATGTTTTAGATAAAGGTTCTGTTTCTCTTCTGACATTGTTAGACCTTTCGGCGGCGTTTGATACTATTGATCACGGTATTCTCATTAAACGACTTAATATAACCTTTGGCTTGTCTGGGACTGTCTTGCAGTGGTTTGAATCTTATTTAGATGGCAGAAAGCAACAGGTTATGATTTTAGATAAACTTTCTCGTCAACATACATTGTCTTTTGGTGTTCCTCAAGGCTCTGTTTTGGGTCCAATTCTTTTTGTTTTGTATACTTCTCCATTATCTAATGTCATCACTGGTCATGGGCTGCGCTATCATCTCTATGCAGATGATACGCAACTTTATGCTACTGATAAAACTAAAAATCTCGAAAATATTGTGAAACGTGTGGAAGAATGTGTGACGGATGTGAAAGAGTGGATGGATGCAAACAAGTTGAAAATGAATGAGTCAAAAACAGAAGTGATGATTGTGGGAAATAGAGGGCAGTTGAAGGTAAATGATGGTCTTGAGGTGTTGATTGGGGGTGAAAAGATCAAAGTTTCAAAGACTATGAAAAATTTGGGTGTCTATTTTGATTCAGAAATGAAAATGTCAGCTCACATTTCTGCTCTCTGTAAATCTTTATACTTTCAATTGAAGAAAATCAGTTCGATCCGTCAGTATATTGCAATTGGAACATGTAAAACATTGGTTGTTTCCCTCATTTTTTCGAAACTAGACTATTGTAACTCGCTGCTTGTCAACTTGCCTCAGGCTTCTATTAAACAATTGCAACTACTGCAAAACAGTGCAGCAAGATTAGTTTTTGGCAAAAAAAAATTTGATCATGCAACCCCTTTGTTGGCCTCTCTCCACTGGTTGCCCATTGAAAAGCGCACATATTACAAAGCAGCGTGTCTTGTTTATAAGTGTTTGGCTGGTATAGCACCGGCATATCTCACAGATCACGTGGTCATGTGTAAATTTGAAAATTACACTTTAAGATCATGTAATGACCAAACGAAAATTTCGGAAAAAAGACCAAGAACAAAAATTGGTGATAGATCGTTTGCTTGTTTCGGCCCCAAGATTTGGAATGAACTACCACGTGGTCTGAGGGAGTGCAAGTCCTTACCTACTTTTAAAAAGAATCTCAAGACACATTTTTACTGTATTTGTTTTTCTTGACTCTATATGAATCCTTGATTTGGCTATGAATTATTATTGTTGTTATTATAATTTTTTTTTTTTTTTTTTCACTTAAAATTGATATTTATATTGTAAAGTGCCCAGAGCTTGTGTTTTACACGAGAATGAGCGCTATATAAATGTGTATTATTATTATTATTATTATTATTACGGTATAAAACGGTACCAGACAAAGCAAGACAGGAAAATACAATAACAAACACATGAGTGACGTCATCTTCGAACTATCTATAACTTAACGATGGCTACGGTATAAAACGGTACCAGACAAAGCAAGACAGGAAAATACAATAACAAACACATGAGTGACGTCATCTTCGAACTATCTATAACTTAACGATGGCTACGGTATAAAACGGTACCAGACAAAGCAAGACAGGAAAATACAAGAAGAAAAAAACGATCTCAAAAAATCAGTCTACCTCGACTGGGGAGGTTCAACTGATTTTTTTGAGATGGTTTTATTTTTCCTTTAGTTTTCTTTCTTGCATTTTCTGGTACCGTTTCATACCGTAGCCACCGATAAGTTATAGATAGAATCCGCTTGGCCAAGGAGTTCACAACATTGCCATCCGGATGTATAACGGACCAACACACAAACTCGGTGTAACCATGAACGTTTATAGTCAGGTTAATACAGTTGAGTGAGAACAACTCACAAACGCGGATGGCAAAAACAATAACAAAGGCCTGAGTGACGTCATCTTCGAACTATCTATAGCCTGACACTGAAACCCAAAAAAGACTGGCATTTTCACGTCATTATTAGTTGTTTTTTTTTTTACCGCCTTGTGAGTTGTCGTTAGTGGAGCTCATGGAAACAAGTTATTTCATTGGTTGAACTATTGAATACCACTAACGATTTTTGTTTTCTTTTGTGGCAAAAGACTGGCATTTTGACGTCATGTTTTGGTCAGTATCAGGCCATAACTGTACGAAGGCCACGGTTTCATACACACTTGTTCAGACTTGACGGACTTACGCCAGTCGTCACGGTCTCTGGCCTTTTCAAGAAGGATATTCAGGTCCAGGTCTGTCCATTCTTTGATATTATCCTGCCATAGTTTTTTTTTTTTTTTAATTCTATTTTCCTCGTCTTTTGCATTTAGCCAGAGACAGAACTCGGCATCTCCGCTTTAACAGGTTCAAAATAATGTACAAAAGTTACCCAACACGGTGGAACGTTACGGGCGTAAAACCCTTCCTCAGCCAATAAAAACAAAAAAAGTTAAATATCTCGTTAAATCCAGAGAATAGTGTTCAAGAAGTTTGGTCGGTAATAATATATAGTATGATGATGATGATGATGATGATGATGATGATGATGATGATGATGATGATGATGATGAAAATCCATGTCAAAATGTCTCATTATAATATAATTAGATCGCATTTAACACTAATTTGTACAGAAAATACGGATTGACGATATGCCTTGTGATATTGTACATTGAATTATTATACAAATTAAGTCTTTAACACAAATTTATGATATGAACAAAAAGCATGATTTATATTAGTCGGCGTATACATATATACAGGTCTGACATCCGAATCCACTTACGGGCCTAGTTTAACATTGTTGTAATGGATTATATTTTACGTCATTTTATTTATTTATTTTTTTTTTGTTGGATATTTCCATTACAACAATGAGCTCACAAGGAATTGGGTTATCAGACCTGCAAATAAGTGCGCGTCGATATTAGTGTACCATGCAGTGTTGTATATGACTGAAATATTAAAACACGCGCTGCCAACTTGATTCAATTATTATTCAACTCAACGTAATCTTTTCTACAATAATATATAACATATTCTATGACAACTTTTAGAACTTTCAACAAAATAATATAATAATTCAGATTGAGATTTTCAAACGATGAGCCCGAATAACTATCAGAACAATGGCGGACGCCCGTATGAAGAACTTCTCCGACGAGCAAAAAAGAGTATCCAGAGGAGAGAAACATTATAAATCTGATCACATTTTGACTTTTATACATTCTGATTACATGACATGTGAAAAATTTCAAGCCATCATGAAGAATAAAAAGTACTGATTTTCTTTGTTTAGAACCAGGCTGATCGTTGCTGGGCGGACGTGACATAAGACTATTGAATCCTATTCTCACCGTAGACCTTTTCCAACCAGTAGAGTCTTTTCTGTTGTTTGTAGACCTTCTTTTTTACTTTTTTGTACAGAAAAGTGTCTAAAATTAGCTACAGTGATTACATACCCTGAATCGGCTTTCGTAATGGTCGTTAACGCTATCTCATCCGTTAATCTACTCTGGGGAGTTGCAGAATGTTTGGAATTTCGAGGCGAGTCTATGCTTAACGGTGTGGTGGTGGTGGTGTTGTTGTTGTTGTTGTTGTTGTTGTTGTTGTTGTTGTTGTTGTTGTTATATTGTAACGATGAAATTATATTGTCTGGGTTTCGCCAGGATTTCTATCATTTTTATATTATTCTTGTTTTTTTCTCCTGTCATTCTTTAACGTCTGTAGACAAGGAGAGCTCGTCAGTCGACGTTTCCAGTGGCGGTACAAACTCGCGGAAAGGTGGATCCAGGCCGGAACTACTTTTCTTTTTCCGTTTCCGTTGAACAGCGGCGGCACTACCAGTCTTGTCGTTTTTGTTACTACTACTACTACTACTACTACTACTACTACTACTACTACTACTACTACTACTACTACTACTACTACTACTACTATTATTATTATTATCATTATTATTATTATTATTATTATTATTATTATTATTATTATTATTATTATTATTATTATTATTATTATTATTATTATCATTATTACTTTTGTTGTTGTTGTTATTATTATTTTTGTTTTTATTATTATTATCATCATCATCATTTTTATTTTGCAGTTCGCCATTCGCAGCAGTAGGGGATGGCGAAGACTGGTGGAGAATATCGTAATTGTTCTGCCTGTATTTTGCATAAAACCTGAGCGCATCCATCATCATCTGGTTATCGATAATCCTGCAGTAGAGGTCGAAGGTCATGTTGAAGTATTTCTGGTAGTAGTCGTCGTGTCCGAACAGCCGGCCATTACAAGACGTAATATCAAAGGTATCCTGGTGGTCAACTGGCCGCTGCACAGCAGCCGACGGGGCGCATAAGTGCACGATTAGGATAACCACAGTTGTGACCGTGGTAAAGATGGCGATTGAGCTCATGAGGATGACGAAGAGGTAGAAATTGTTGGCGCTGTTGGATTGTCGGCGACGGTACTTTCGCATGGCAGTTTTGTTGAGAAGAAATGCGAAGGGGCCAAGCAGTGGGTTGAGGCAAGAGGCCACGATGCAGAGAAGTCTGTAGTCGGGTACTGACCTGTGGAAATATTGAGATGTATAGGTTAGAGCTAAGTTATTATTTCCCACTCAATCCTAGAGATCTTTGCTATTTCTCAAAATTGGAGATTTAAAAAAATTGTATTAGAATGAGCATGTGCATAAACAGTTTTGTTCAACTACCATTAACTCACTCAATCCTAGAGATTTTATCCTACTTTTCAAAATTGGAAAAAATGTACGTATTAAAAATGAGCATGTATATAGATAGTTTTATTCAACATGCAAAAAACTAAAATCATTAGATTTAATACTGCGCCTATAATTTGTCTCAGAAAAATGTAATAAATAGGAATAGGGTAAAAGTAGCCTGGGTAAACTACGGATATAGTCCTGTCCCCGCGGTTTTTTGCCATTTCAAACGCCAAAATTTGCCATAATTAATGGTAAAATTTGCCATCAAAATAGCAAAATTTGCAAAAAAATTGCCAAAAAATTGCCGCTAGTTTTACAAAAATCAAACAATTAAAACAACATGTACGGTAAAAAAAAAAAGAGACAAATAGGGCATTTTGTAGAATATTGATGTCACAACATGTCAACATGAATTGTTGAATGGTTTGAAATAACATTAAATAATAATAATAGCCATAGTAAGTAAATAAGAAAAAAAAGAAGGAAGTAATCAAAATATTTTATTAACTTTTAAGCTTCTTAAAATTTGGGAAATCAAAGTGAACAATCGCATAAAAAATTCAAAATTTGAAAAACTAATTAAGGAGAGGAAAAAACTAACTATTAACAAGGAAAGAGAAACAAAATCCATTTTCTAATGGGGGCACATTAAATTTGTATTCTCTACTTACTATCCAATTTTGAGCATTATTATTATTGCTTTATATTTCAATATAGGCCTAATGGGTTTTGAATGAAAAAAACTGGAAAAAATCATGAAAAATCATAATCATATCATGAAAACTAAGTGCAACTTGTGGCTAAAAATGAAATTGCATTTCATGAAAAATATTTTAATAGAACACATTTTGTTTACATAAATGATAAATGTGATAAATTTCGTAGGAAAAGAATTAAACTTTGAAAAGTAAAATTTTTGAATGCAATAAAATAAAAATAGGACTTGGGGTTTA
>NC_088365.1:46483648-46511148 GCF_034508935.2 Berghia stephanieae | reverse complement strand
AATAATACAAGTCTGTCACCGCTTCAGTGACGCACAGCTCATATTGTCATATTTTTGTTTGTTTTTTTTAAACATGCGTTATTTCAATCACCCATTCTTCACTTCCGGTTTAATGCTGACAACTTTAAGCAGGCTTTTGTCTTGCCTTTTGCACACGACCTTGAGAATTGATTGAAACGTTAAGACAAGAGTCTTTTGAATTATTTATTGAGACAATGAGTACATGCGTTCTTTAGATTCAAAACAGGTCCCAATAAAAAATCAATGATTCTCGAAAAATCTATAAATCACATGTGAAATTCGTTGTCATTTCCGAGACATTTCCGGTTCATTAAAACTTGTTTTTATTCATTGATAATCTCAAGGTTTCTTTTGAAATTGACTTGACGTTATTCGTTGAACGTGTAATGATGGAAATGTTTTAAATGGGTTTTTTTTTTTTTTTGAGGGGGGATGCATATTTTTCTTCCCACTGACTGACTGTACCTTCCATTGCATTGTGTGTGTGTGTGTGTGTGTGTGTGTGTGTGTGTGTGTGTAACATGTTTTGTTTGATGGTTTGCGTGAGTGCCACATTGTTCTTGTTCTTCTTATTATTATTATTGTCACAACACTTGAAATACATCGACCGGATACAAGCGAAAGAATGAGTATAACTATAACATTTCAAACAAAACAAAGTAAACAAACTAGAGCTTTTATACAGAGCAGTATCTAGTGCCGCGCTGAGGACCGGACCGAGGACCGGTCCCACGGTCTTTTAGCTGTGAACCGTGGTCCAGTCCCAAAGAGGAAGACCGCCGGCGGTCCTCACTTCTTATCACCTTTCAACGGTCTCGCGCCATACTACTTCCCCAGCGATTCGTTGCCTCGGTCCTTTGCCTATCTTCCACCAATCACCACCCATCCCACTTAATTAATCGCACCACCCCCCTTTGCCATACACTAAACGACACAGACGACCATAGAGGCAGACGACCACCTCCCTCCACTCCGCAAACCGCCCTTTCGTGTGTGAGATGGGGGAACAGGAGGCGCACGCCTTGGACGATTCCATTATACGGGTAAATTTCAAAATTTACTACACCATAATGATCGCAATGACAATGATCTATGATGAAGGCATGACCCCTCTTCTCTAATGGGTTATTGTTTGAAATGTATGTGACTACTAAAGATGTGTGTGTGTGTGTGTGTGTGTGTGTGTGTGTGTCGAACCTAGCAAGTTGCAAGTCTGATTTTTTGTTTTCTTTTGTCCATCTCTTGTCGCCACTCCTTTCTATCGCATTGTTGTCATTTAAAATAATACAATAATATTAAAATTTCGTTTGGTGTTTTAACTAATCAAGTAATATGAGTTTCATTAGTTTCTTCCGTCCAAAAAAAACAGTTATAACGTCTGTATTTTTAAAAGGTCCAATAGAATATTTGGGGACCCCGATAGCTCAGTTGATAGAGCACTCTCTTTATACGCAAAGGGCCAGAGATCGATCCCGGGTGCAGTCGATTTTTTTCTGAATCCCTGTCTACTCAGCAATGAATGGGTAGCTGAGTTTGTTAGATCTGGCGAAAAGTCACCATCGACCCCTCTTATCACCTCATCCACCCCCTCTTATTATAACTTCACGTCTCTCTCTTACTCTTCAATGCTCGCTGCCCTCTAATGTGTGTGTGTGGGGGGGGGGGGGGGGGGAGGGGGGGGTAGGAGTTGCGTGTGTGTATCAACGCCACGAACAACTCGATCAACGCCTTGGGCGATGCCATTATCTCCGTTAATGGGGATAAATTTCCAATTTTATTAAATTATCGAAGTAACAATGAAGTACGGTGAGCAAATAAAGAAGGCATCACCCCTCTTCTCTAATTAGGTTACAATTTGAAATGAGTGTGACTACTCCGTGTGTTTTACTCCTGTAGGCCACGGTTTTCATCGTGTAGCGGTCTTTAACGGTTCAAGAATGAACGGACCGGTCTCAGAGACCGGTCCTTGCGGTCTTCATTTCCCAAGGACCGTAGGACCGTGGTCCTTAAGCTTGCCAAGGACCGCCCCGCACTAGCAGTATCCACTAAACGTGGTGAAAGCGTTTTTGCAAATGTGACCCATCGTCTCAAAACGTTATTGGGTCGGGATGATCCAGGTGCAAAAATGTCAAATTCAAGCCAAACTGGTCAAAAATTTAAAAAAATGTTAGTTTCTAGTTCGAAAATTCTGCATTCGTCCTCTTTGATGAAACATATATAAACATTACCCAAGTCTGATATTTTTTAATATAAATTCAATGTTCATCATTTTAGTCATCCCGACATAATACCGTTTTGAGACGGCTGGTCACAAATGGTTCCTGACCAGCAGTTACACGTGCCATGTAGAACGAGACATGTCGCGTGTTAGGCGATATTAATTACATTTTTTTCGACAGAGACAAAGGTGTTAACGGCCAGGTACTCATTTTACAACTTAGTACGGTGAGAGAATGTGAGTAAAAAGTTTTTTCCAAGGACTCAACTATGAGTTGTCGTACTCTGGAAAGACATGTATTTAATAATTTGGCCAGAAAACTCGTCCTTCAAATATCGATCAATTTAAATCACCTTCATCTTGGCAAAAACTCTTAAACCTGGGACTTCGCGAGGTCTTCAATGAAGTACCAGGTTTGAGAGTTTTTACCAACACGAGGGTCAATCGAATCGATTGAAGAAAGAGACTCACTTTTAAGAAAGAAAATCAAAGAAATATTCATTTTGCATTTGTTCAACGTGTATAAAAACATCATCAAACTATTGGAACAATAAAATATCCTTATCAGTTCCAAATTTATTTGAACCATTTTAAAATTGATTTCGTTTCCTCTTTTATCAAAGTATCATTTACTATCAAGAAAGATAATCAACGAAATATTTAATTTGCATTTATTCATCATAATGTATTTAAAATATAAACAAAATAATAAGGAAATAATAAAAGGAATATATTTATTTTTTGTCAGTTCAAATTTTATTTCCATCATTTTTTTATTATATTCGCTTTTTCCTTTATTAAGTTTTAAGGGTTTTATTTAATGTGCATTTATCCATCATGCACAACGTGTCAAAACAGCGTACATATATTATTTGTAAATAAGTCCACGTTGTGTCAAATATATCATCAAAATATAATATGAACAGGAATTTTTTATTTTTTTTAATTTGTTCCAAATTTAGCAACTGTGTGTTTCGCCTATTTTCATTTACTTTAAAGCAAGAAGTAATCAGCGAATTGTTTAATTTGCTCTCGTTCCATCTTGTTTCATTTCAAGTATGCGCTTTTGATGATGTCAAACGTGCAAGCTGAAATTGCCTCGAGCGTCCATAATATAAATCAATCTATCAAACTTGACAGTTTCCTTTATCCAACCTTGACGCCTTGAAGTTCAGTAAAACAGTTCTTTGTTATACACGGAGATTACTCCCAACGTGTACTTATTTGCAGGTCTGATAACCCAGATAAAGAACTGAACAAAAAGGGTGTTTGAAAGGTGCCAGACAAAGCAAGAAAGAAAAATACAAGAAAAAAAAACATCCCAAAATCAGTCGACCTCGACTTCAATTCATCAACTATCTAACCCAATTCCTTATGGGCTCATTGTTGTAATGGAAATTTAAAAAATTACGCAAAATATTGTCCATAACAGCAATGTTAAACTAGGCCCATAAGTGGGTTCGGACGTCAGACCTGCATATATGTATACACGTCGGTATTTCCCAAATGAAAACTAAAAGCTGAATTACAATCAATATTGCTGTCAGAATTTGAATTGTAAAGAATGAATGAAAAACCAAAACAAAAACAAAGTGAATTTGGACCAATTTAAAATCATCAACGACAGCGATAAAATCTTACGAATCTTGTTCACCCCGTGGTGATACCGTTCTGACATAGTGAGACACATTTGACAATGGTTATTCAAATAGGAATCTACTAGCATATGTGTCCGTTCAATGAACATGGTGATAAGTTTGTGGTGTGACACTCGCTTTCGGACCGGATGATCCTGAGTTCGAGCCTCGCTTCGCTTAGCGCATAGTTGAGTCCTTGGAAAAGGCTCTTTACTCACATTCTCTCACCGTACTCAGGTGTAAAATGAATACCTGCCCGTTATCAGCGTTGTCACTCGGTAGGGAAAATGGCATTGTCGCCTAATATGCGTCATGTCTCGTTCTACGTGCTACGTGTTGCTGTTCGTCTCAGACCCTTTTTAAAGCGTTTTGAGCACGTTTCGTGGATATTGCGTCATACAAAAGCTCATTTTTAAGGGGCCTCTGCCTTTCCATGGGGGGGGGGGGGGGGGGTTCTTTACTTGGACGTCGAAAACAAAAGTCTCTCTGAAATTGAAGGCTTGGCCAAACACAAAAAGGCGCTGAAGAAATTTATTTGATTGTGGGCCTAAATCGCGTATCATAACAATAATTGTGTGTGTGTGTGTGTGTGTGTGTGTGTGTGTGTGTGTAGCATTGCGCCTTGCAGGTGGCCTACTGTACGTATTGTTCCCATCGATAGACGACTCCCCATTGTCACTCTTTCGTCTGTATTTTCACGATACCAGGCTTCAGAATCCCCCCCCCCCCCCCTCGCTCTCTCATAGTAGAATGCAACATTTGCTGTTTACTGTAGAAATTAATTAAATATACATTCAGTTTCCAGAATTTGGTATATCTAGACACAATACCGCTTCTATAAGGTTGTTCACATATTTGTGACCCATCGTCTCAAAACGGTATTATGCCGGGTTGAACCAGATGCTATAAAGAACGAAATTAACGCTAAACTGGTCAATGCTATGAATTTATAGTATTGGTACCCTGAAATATGATATTCATGCTCCTCAATAAAACATACAAATTTAAATCTGTTATTTCTGGTTATAAATTCAATTTTTTGTATCTTAATCATCCCGGCATAATACCGTTTTGAGGCGAGGGGTCACATATTTTTGAAAGTCAGTCAAGCGTAACAACAAATTAATTTCCTTCAGACATTTCATTTCTTCCCATGTTTCAACCCCATGCAGTGTTTATCTCGTTGATGTCTATTATTCATTTATTTGAAAATTAATGTTGTCTCTTGAAATTCCACAGGGACAAACAAGTTAATTATTTTTTTAACTGAATCATAAAATAATAAAGAAAAACATAAGAAAAAGAAAAGGAAAAGCTGAAAGGTTATGGACGAGATAGCGTATAGATAGTTTGCGCTTTGCTAATAAGCTCACAACACTGCCATCCGGAAGTACAACGGACCAAAACACAAAACTATATCCATCAAACTTGCTCAAATCGCTTTACAAGAGGTCCCTGACCAACAGAGATACTTAACATGTAGAACGAGACCTGATGCCTGTTAGGGGATATTACAAAAAAAATAAATTCACATTATCATACTCTGAACAAGCCTCGTACTTAAAATTTTGGCCAGAAAACTTGTCCTTCAAATATCGATCCATCAAAATGACCCTCATCTAGGCAGTCCCAGGTTTGAGAGTTTTTGACAAGGTGATGGTTTTCTAAAGACTGGGATCAAACCACCGATGTATCACGTTACACTCACTGACACTGAAATCATGGAATCCCCACTACAAGTTCTATCCTGAAGATATCGAAGATTAGATCGATCGATCTCGATTCTAATTAATTAATTAATATCGCTAATATCGTTCTCGATGCCTTTTGATATTTGATTCAACTAGTATTCTAAATGTGAAATATCGATTTTTATTTAAAAATCGATATGCAACAGCCCTTTAAATTCCAGGTTAATCCCAACTCAGCGATATGATGAATGATATCCTGGAGATAACAAAGATTAGATCGGCTTTGTGGTCTAGTGGTATGACACTCGCTTTAGGATCGAAAGGTCCTGGGTTCGAGCCTCGCTCGCCCGGCGCATAGATGAGTCCTTGGAAAAGGCTCTTTACTCACATTCTCTCATTGTACTCATGAGGAAAATAAGTACCTGGCCGTTAAACAGCGTTATCACTGTCGAAAAAAAATGTAATATCGCCTAACAGGCGTCATGTCTCGTTCTATATGTTACATGTTGCTGTTGGTCAGTGGATATTGCGCTATATAAAGGCTCAAGTTTTTTTGCTTGTTTTGTTTTAATCAATTAATATCGCTAATATCGTTCTCGATGCCTTTTGATATTTGATTCAACTATTATTCTACATGTGAAATATCGATTTTTCTTTAGTTATGGCTATGCAACTGCCCTTCAAATTCCAGGTTAATCCGAACGCAGGGATATGATGAATGCTGTTTTGTATACTTCATGATGAATTGGTTGAACAATGCTCTCACTCTCAAAGTTTTAAATAGCATTGAAGCAATTGATTTAAACTTGAGTATTTATATAGAGAAATATCCATCAAACGTGCTCATAGCGCTCTACAGGGGGTCCCTGACCAACAGCGATACTTAACATGTAAGACGAGACATGACGCCTGTTAGGCGATATTACATTTTTTCCGACATAGACAACGCTGTTAACGGCTAGATACTCATTTTACACTGAGTAAGGTGAGAGAATGTGAGTAAAGAGCCTTTTCGAAGGACTCAACTATGCGCCGAGCGAAGCTCGACCCCAGGACCTTCCGATCTGAAAGCGACTGTCATACCACAAGACCACATTTTTTTATTCATGCCCTTCCGCCACGACATCTTAAGCTATCGTCGCCTAGGCAATCCACGAAGGAATATTGATAATTCATCAAACAAGATGTCTGATGTCAACAGGAATCACCCATGTTTTCTAAGTGAGCAAATTGGGGGTTAATAATCTAGCTCAAGGGGGAAAAAAACGAAAGTGCATGAAGCGGGGCTCGAACCCGGGACCTTCCGGGTGATAGTACAATGTCCACTCGGCCACTTCGCCACAAGACCACACAACCGCACAGTTAATCCGAACTCAGCGATACGATGAATGCTGTTTTGGAAGCTTCAATGAATTGGTTGAACAATAATCTCAACGTTTGTTTTGAATTGCATTGAAGCAATTGATATAAATATGTTTTAAAACGTGAACAATTATATAGCGAAATATCCATCAAGACGGGCAAAGTGGCCGAGTGGTTGGGACATTATTGCATTGTGATCGGGAAGGTCCCGGGTTAGGCCCCGTAGTGTGCACTTGGAATCTACAACGGTTCCCAATTTAACATTTCCCTTTGTCTTACTTGTTTCCTCAATTCCTCTAAATTGCACATTTAGATAAGTTTTTATTATTCAATTTTCTTCCCTTTTACTAAACAAAAATGAATTTAACAGCTTCCAAAAAAATTAAAATACCAAACACGGAACCCTTATTCAACCAACAACAAAAAACATTAAAGGTATAAATACATTACTAAATTCCAGATAGACTGGCGTGATATTACCTAAATATGTTGCAAGCGCCATAAAACCCTTAAAAAATAAACAACAACAAAAGGTAACGTCCCTTAAAATGCCTCTGTGTGCTCATCATTCTACTGTAATCAAACCTCAACTTCATATTAAATATTGTGACCCATCGTCTCAAAACGGTATTATGTCGGAACGAAACAGATGCTTAAAAGCCAAATTTAATGTTAAACTGGTAAAAAAATAAAAATTGTTAGCATTAGCACCCTAAAATATGGTATCCATTCTCCTCAATAAATCGTATAAACTGAACGCAAGTCTGATATTTCTGAATATAACTTACATTTTCAACATCTTAACCAGCCCGACTTAATACCGTTTTGAGGCGAAGGGTCACATTTGGTATAAGGATTGTATCAAGTCAATTGATAAATGATATAGTCAATGGAACGTCAAAGTCAACGAAACAAAAACAGGAAAACCAGTCCTGCCGTACTCTAGAAAAAAACCCGTATTTGAACATTTGGCCATAAAACCCTTTAAAACAAACAATAGGATTGTATCCTTTAAATGCATTGAATAGGATGAGTAATGCAAAATGATTTATGACAAATGTCATCAATGACTCATCATTAAACAGATGAGTTAGAAAACATTCATCATATTGAAACTGTAGATACTACATACAACAACTGTAGATCAATCAAAGATTTTAAAACGATCCAGTTTGGCTTGAAATCTGATATTATTCCACAATTGGCTGAAGAAGGGTTTGGAGCCCAAAACGTTTCGTGTCTGTTTTTTTTGTTTGTGTTTATTTGTTTGCTTTTCGTTGTGTTTGTTTTGTTTTGTTTTGGTTTGGTTTGTTTTGTTTTGTTTTGGTTTGTTTTTGTTTTTTTTTTTTTTTTTTTTTTTTGGGGGGGGTTTTTTTTTTTTTGTTTTTTTTTTTTTTTTGGGGGGGTGGTTTTTTTAAGCTGCTAAATTCATTTTTGTTCATTTCTTTTTGGCAGGCAATTTAAATCTTATTCTCGTTTTGAGGTTGGCAGCCCTGACATTACCAATGTTGCGTTGTTGTTGTTGTTGTTGATTTTTTTTACACTATAGAATAATAATTAATTTTCAAGCAGCCCTTTTATATTCCATATGAATCCTGTATTCATTGAGACTAAAAGAATGTAATACCACCCTACACGCTTCAAAGAACTCTAAAACCAAACGCATTTGAAACTGGAAACTGGAGGTTTGACATTGGAGAATGGAAGTGCTTTGTTGTCGTTGTTGTTGTTTATAAAGCTAGGATTATAAAATATTAACTTTTCAAAGGCATGCGGCCGTGAATTTAAGTCAATTCATAAGATCCCTGTAAATTAAAAGTCTCCCAGGTCTACAGGATCAACCAAGAAATTACTGGGTAGCTGCAAATAGACTACGGTCAAAACATACAAGAACAGCTGCCAACATGCACAAATGGGGGCTCCAAGAATCACCAACATGCCCAAAGTGCAACCAAGCATCACAAGATGCAAACCACCTCGTACTAGATTGCCCAGAGACAAAACTTGAAGGGGGATTTGAAACCATCAACAAATGTGATGATGACTTCAGAACCTGGATTGATACCTTGAACATAGAAGTGTAGCCGAACGATACTACTACATAATCTATGTAAGTAATGGTCTTATTCGTTATAACCGACGTGCAAATGGCGTCTATTTGCTGGTCTAATAACCGAAAAGAATGGTGGTCTTTCATTAAGATTGTTGTAATGGACGATATTTTGCGTCGGTGTGAGAGTATGAGAGTAATGATCTAGATATAACAATTCGGGTTAAGACCTGTAAATAAGTACACATTGCGGTTTGTGGTATGACACTCGCTTTGTTTTGTTTTGTTTTTTTTGTTTGTTTTTGTTGTTTTGTTTTTTTTATTAATAAAGATCCCAACTGAGCATTTTGGACCAGATAACAGATAAATCAAACATTGTATCATGTAAATAGCAGTAACGCCCTCCTCCTCCTCCTCCTCCTCCTCCTCCTCCTCCTCCTCCTCCTCCTCCTCCTCCTCCTCCCCCTCCTTCACCTCCTCCTCCTCCTTCATCTCCCCTTCCCCAACCCCGACCGTCAGCTCACTGACAGGGATTATGACATATACTACTAATGGCACATCTGGTACAGTAAGCTAAAATAGATTATCGATTTTGTCGTGCGACAAAAATCGGGACGCGATCTTTGATCCGATTAGACTATAAGTTTTGTATTAAAGATCGTCTCGATCTTTTTGTGAAATGAATATCGATTCAATTATAATACCGATTTCTTTGCTTTTTATTTATTTTTTTTTTACTGTGGGAAACAAAAATAAAACCCAAAAAACTAACAAACAAACAACAACAAATTGACGGGCACATATCTAGTATAGATAGAACGAAGTTGACATCACTCAGGTCTTTGTTATTGTTTTTGTTTTGTTTTTGTTTTTTGTGTTTTGTTTTGTTTTTTTGCCATCCATGTTTATAATTAATTCTCACTAAACTGTATTAACCAGACTATATAAACGTTCGCGAAGTCCCAGGTTTTGTTTTTTTTTTTTTTGCCAAGATGAGGGTCATTTAAATCGGTCGATATTTGAAGGACGAGTTTTCTGGCCAAATTTTAAAATATGTTTTTTTCAAGAGAATGGCAATTTTCTGCAAGGTCGTTCCAAGGCTAGATTTACATAGATTTATGTGCATGTTTATGGTGTGCTTGCATGCATCACTCAGGTCACAATTCAGTACAAGTGTCTTTGTACGGACTTAGGATTCCCGTTTTTGTGTCTGCGTATTCATCATAAATTAGCTTTTATATAGCGCAATATCCACTAAACGTGCTCAAATCTCTTTACAATCTCTTTGCCCAAAGCAACATTAAACATGTAGGACGGGACATGAGGCCTGTTACACTTTTTCGGACAGTTCACAGCCAGGTACTCATTTTACACCTGAGTACGGTGAGAGAATGTGAGTTATTAAGAGTCTTGTCCAAGGACTCAAAGATGCGTCGAGCGAGGGTCGAACCCAGGATCTTCCGATCCGAAAGCGAGTGTCATACCACTAGACCACATAGCCGCACATGGGAGTGTGTATATCTGTGTTTGTGTGTTTGTGTGCTTGTGTGGTGTCTATAAAATGAAGAGGTGGCTTTGAATAGCCGCAAAGTCATATTTTTATCACTCAGATAAAAGTGCATTGTTATCTCATTCAATTTAAGTAGTAAAATCGCGGCTATGTAGCCTAGTGGTATGACACTCGCTTTCGGATTGGAAGGTCCTGGGTTCGAGTCTCGCTCGGCGCATAGTTCAGTCCTTGGAAAAGGCTCTTTACTCACATTCTCTCACCGAACTACTCAGTGAGTAAAATAAATCCTGGCCGTTAACAGCGTTATCACGCAACAGACATCCATGTCCCGTCCCAGGCATCCCAGTTGTTGTAAAGCACTTTGAGCACGTTTAATGGACAATGCCCTATATAAAAGTTCTATCTTATTTTTAATAAGGAAAGTAGGTACTTGCCGTGTTTGACTCATGGAACAATATCCTGTGTGTTTTGACATTTGACACCTTTCTCTCGTTAATAATCTGGAGTTTCCAGAAGGTTACTTGAAGGTTTTTTTTATCTTATCTTATTTTTCCTCTGGAAGTGAGTGAGCAGGATTTGTAAGTTATCTCCCCATAGAATAGCGATTATCATTATTGTTGTTATTATTATTATTGTTAGTGTCATTATTATTATTATTATTATTATGACTATTATTATTATTATTATTATTATTATTATTATTATTATTATTATTATTATTATTATTATTATATTATATATATATTATTATTATATTATATATTATTATTATTATTATTATTATTATTATTATTATTATTATTATTATTATTATTATTATTATTATTATTATTATTATTATGACTATTATTATTATTATTATTATTATTATTATTATTATTATTATTATTAATATTATTATTATTATTATTACTATCATTATAATTGCTATTATCATCACCATCATCATCATCGTCATTATCATCATTAGCATCCTTATTCATTTCATGACTCGAACCCTATCGTTTACAATGCTTTACCGATGTCTTAGAACACTCAAAGATCACACACAACAATACATTCATTGGCTTATGTTGACATCTGACGAAGCAGGGCAACCGGAAATACAACAATCCGGAATAAATGTGACCCTTCGCCTCAAAACGGTATTAAGTCGGGCTGGTTAAGATGTTGAAAATGTAATTTATATTCAGAAATATCAGACTTGCGTTCAGTTTATACGATTTATTGAGGAGAATGGATACCATATTTTAGGGTGCTAATGCCAACAATTTTTATTATTTTACCAGTTTAACATTAAATTTGGCTTTTAAGCATCTGGTTCGTTCCGATATAATACTGTTTTGAGACGATGGGTCACAAATAATATAATAATATTAAATACGATTTATCAATAAAGACGTAGTTATTACGTCCCATTCATTCAACACAAAATGATTAATATGAATAATTTCCTGCCACAAGAGTATACGGCTCCAATGCACAGAGGCCGCTATTGTTATCAAAGACAACCTAATCCTTTGTCAAAGTTTGGAAAGATCTATCAGCATAAAACGGAACAGAGACCCAACAATGATTAGGCATAATAGTATTAATAATATAATATAACATAAATCCTGCAGATTCCCACAGATCAACGTGTACTAATTTTCAGGTCTGATACCTCAAACAAACTGTTATGGTCTCATGGTTGTTGTATTGGAAATACTTTCAAAGCGACACCAAAATATAGTTCATTACAAAATGTAATAGACACTATTTTGGTGTCGCTTTGAAAGTCTGATTACCGAATATAATTATGGGCCTGCTTTAACATTGTTGTAATTTACAAAAATGTAAATCAGGCTCATAATTGTATTCGGTAATCAGACCTTCTAATGTGTGCACGTAGCCACCACGGACATATTATATTATGTGCGGCTAGCTGAGAAAACCCGGGAAGATGATACAAGTTTCGATTCGAGATAAGAGCTAAAATCGAAGATAAAGTGTTTCCCAGAGCAAAACATATTATTCTGAAAAAAAAATTCATAACTTGGGTTTTAATAGACATAGAAAGAAAATTAAAAGTGGTAAATGATTAGACGGATGTGGTCTACACCACTGCATATATATAACTCAACTTTATGAAATTTGCGCACCTTTTCGGGGTTTTCTCAGCCAGCCACACACACATACATCTAATATGAAAATGAATTAACGTCTGAGAACTACAAGACAATGACATCAAAAGTCACGTGATTGCCTGTCTCAAAGAAGTAGTCTGTTCACAGCCATTACTTAGCCTATGGAGCAGGAGTTTATTTACTGGTTCATATTATAGCGTGGAACAATAAATAGCAATTGCTTGCTACCTTTCGGATACGACGCTAGTCTATTTCAAAGAGTATTTTCCGTCAGATCGAATAGACCCCCACCTGCTACCCAATCACTGTTGGGTAGACAAGGGGGGGGGGGGGGGGGGGGGGGGGGGGGGGGCAGAAGAATACTCTCGATTAACGCGGGATTTTAGTTTTCGTCTCTTTCAGAAATTGTATTGATTGTACTCAATAAAGGTATAGTAATAAGGCCTAACGCAATTTTAGGGGCTTGTTTTAATATTGTTGTAATGAACAATAATTTACTTTGAGATTGATTGGCAGCAGCCTCTTATGGTTCTCAAACTACCATGTTATGGCGATCGACCCAATCAGCAAAGTCCGTTCTGCATTCGTGCGCCGTCGCGAACCCGCCCGGTAGCATTGTCACAACACGCCGTTCAACTAGATGATTTGCCGTTTTGGGTTCTTGCCCACATCACAAATGTAGGTCAGGTGGAAAGTCCCCACTGATGAAGCGCACTTGCTGTGAGGCAGCTCCTTGACCGAAGCCGATTCGCAGACACCCAATGTCTCCTCTTACTGGTATCAAAGCCTGGCATTGGCGACAGCCAGTTGCGAACTGACAGCCCCGCGGTTCTTCATTTGTGCCCCAATTCGGAATTGGGACACGAAGTAGAGTTTACTTTGGTTTGATAGTATTTCCATTACAACAATGAGCCCACAACCATCTGGATTTTCAGACCTGTAAATAAGCATACACGTCGATCTAGAACCAAAGTTTCTACATGTTTTGTTTTCCTGCTATCGCTGTGACTCGAACCAGCTACTTACATATCCGAAGGTGAGCATCCTTACCCGAGACCATAGAGCCTCATAAGAGGTTGATAATGTTGAAAAAGCTTTTTAGTAAATTATTCTTAAATTATAAGATGCATATTTTTAAAAGAGGCGAGATGGTCGATTGGTTTGTTTAGGCACTGTATTGTGACCCGGAAGGACCCGATTAAACCCGCATTAATTTGCGCATTTTGGAAGATTTTTGCGCACTCTCAATTTACTACTAAGTACACAGAGGAACAGGTCTTAAAGAAAACTCGGTTACGCCGAATTACACCGTTTTATTTGCTTGTGAGGCGAGTGATCCACCAACCCACTGAGATATATTACTTTATTATTAATTTGTCTTTATTATGGTCTATTCCAAGGAAAGAATGGAATATGAATAAAGCAAACATCAGCCCTAGTGCAGCACGCAAAGTGAGTTAGGCGAGATGACTTGCTCTGGAACATACAGCCGAACTTCTTGTCACGAAGAAAAAAAACAACAACACAGGAATCTAGCCAAACTAGGGGGTTAATAAGATTGTAAGAGTTATCTTACCTTTGTGGCAGCATGGCGTCATGACTGCACCCTGTGGTATACGTGTTGGAATCCTGAAACTGGTTGGAAGTAATAGCAGATATATAATGGGTGTCATTTTATGACTTACATGAGTTTAAGAGTGCTTTTTTTCCAAAACTCCCGAACTCTGTTTTTCCCATTTTGAGATATTGAGGATTATTTCCCCTAGAATTTCTCATTCGATCTATTTTTAAAAATCATATTTAAACTTCAAATTCACACAAACTAGGAATTTTCTTGTGCCATTTGATGCTTAAAAATAAAGTTTACGTTTTAATTTTTCTCATTGATGGAAAATCTCAAAAAGTAGAAAAATCGACTTAGCGAGTTTTGGAAAACCAGCCTTCAATTATATTCAGAGCAAACGTGTATGGACGCAATATATAGGGGATTTTTATTACTACCGAACAAACAATTGAAATGGCTTAATAACTAGACATGATAGAAATATCCAGTATTTTGCATATTTTCCCACCACTATTCAAGTTACATTTTTGGTGGTGAAAATTTCAGAAAGATGCTATAAACCGTTACAATACAGTCGCGCTTTTTGTTTTAAAAAGGGAGAATTTGACCCAAGCGATGTCTTGAATCAAAAATTGGAAAAAAAAAATCGTCTGACTCAGTTTTACATAAAATGTATTGAACACAAAGCATGGATGGATGGATGCATGAAAACATACATATATGATCTACACATCATCATAATGATACTGCTGCTGATGATGGTGATGTTAATGGTGGTGATGATGATGATGATGATGATGATGATGGTGATGATGATGATGATGATGATGATGATGATGATGATGATGATGATGATGATGATGATGATGATGATGATGATGATGATGACAAACAATGATGACAACAATGATGATGATGATGATGATGACAACGATAATGATGATGAACTATAGTGTAAAGATGGAAATTCAAATGGTTCAAATGATTGATATATTTGTATGCCCATTAACAACAAATTCCCATCGCACAGCTCGTTAAGCAGCGCCACATAAATTCCATTAATTCTGACACAATGATCTATGCTCTTTTAATTTGTGTTAAAATGTTTTTTCCTCTAGACGTCTATACCAAGTCTAGAGACAAGCAAAACAATACACCCTAAACATTAACTCACTCAACCCTAACACCGACCATATCCATAGTTTACCCCCAGGTTACTTTTACTCCATGCCTATTTATTACCTTTTTTCTGAGACAAACTATTGGCGTAGTATCAAAGCTAATGTTTGTAGTTTTTACATGTTAGTGGTAGTTAAATAAAAGTACCTGTGTACATGCTCATATATTTTATCCAATTTTGAAAAGTAGCAAAAGACTCTAGGATTGAGTGAGTTAAAGAGATAATTGACGCTCTTTGATTTAAGAGCTCTTGTGCGTTACCTCATTATGTCTTTGTTTTATATCAGCCATCATGAAACCATTAGTCTTTAAAATGAATGCTTAATTAGCTTTGGCTCTCTGCAATGGATGCCCCAATAATAAGAATGATGATGATGATGATGATGATGATGATGATGATGATGATGATGATGATGATGATGATGATAATAATAATAATAATAAACAATGATAATAATAGTTATAGTAATAATAAATTTAATGATAATAATAATTATGATAATATAATAATAATAATATAATAATAATAATAATAATAATAATAATAATATATAATAATAATAATAATAATAATAATAATAATAATAATAAATTAATAAAAATAAAAACAAAAGTATAATAATAATAATAATAATAATAATAATAATAATAATAATAATAATAATAATAATAATAATAATAATAATAATAATAATAATAATATAATAATAATAATATAATAATAATAATAAATAATAATAATAATAATAATAATAATAATAATAATAATAATAATAATAATAATAATAATAATAATAATAATAATAATAATAATAATAACAACAACAATAACAAATAAGTCTTTACAGAAGGATGTAATATTTAAATGAGATGTTCTATTTTGATGGAAATTCAACATACCGAATGTCCAGATATTACAGATCGGCTGTTGTTGACCGGATCCTGGGTCAAGCTACAGTCCGTTTCTCGTTGTGGGACATATTCTAACTGACCATCATGGTGGTCATCTCGGGGCACAGCATCGCTGACCAGTTCATCGCACTTGGGGACGGGATTGTGTCTGATGATATTGTAGCAATTGATAAAAAATTATATCCTGTCAATTTTTATATCATTATTAATTTCTTCGTTTAAATTTTGTTATCATGAATACATCTCTGAAAGAGAAAAAACATTACTACAAATATTTTGGGCGATTTAGGGAGCTGGCAGTATGATAAAGACAGTGCCAGACAAAGTAGATTTTTTTTTAAATGATGACCACTCGCCACGACATCATAAGATACCGTCGCCTAGGCATTCAACGAAAGAATATACGGATAATTCATCAAACAAGATGTCTGATGTCAGCAGGTATCGCCCATGTTGTCCAAATGAGCAAATCGGTGGGTTAATAATCTAATAATCTAAAAAATCCCTTTATTCATCTAGAAGGGAAAAATTTTTCTAAGGTCTATTCCAAGGAAAGACTGGATTTGAGTCCACCGCTGTGTAGCGCCGCAAATTGAGCTAGGGCGAGGTGACTTGCTCAAGGCCACACAGCGCAGCAGCGCGGGTGATCGAACTCGGTACCTTTCGGGTACGAAGCAAAGACCAGCGCCACGCTAAACCCTACATACATACCTTACAGACATTTAGCTGTACACCAGTGCCTGCTCCCTAATTATTTGTCACTCAAGCAGGCCATAAGGAATCAAATTTTCATATCGCACAGGGAAGTTGTCTGTAAGGTGCCCTAGCACTCCTACGTTATCAGACCTGGCTAGTACTATGAAAAATTCGTAGAATTACGAAATTTGGCTCCAATTTCACAACTTCACGAGCATTTCAAATCATCAAACTTTATTTTAAATGAAAATTGATGCCATTATTAAGGATTTTGAAATGTTATTCAATCATCGTAAGAGTAAATGGTTAAATCTGTAAAGTTAACTATAGCCATACAATTTCTGTCTCCTAAAAACTACGAATTTTTAACTTTTCAAGTAGGCAAGTCTGCGGTATCCATCACTGTCTATATCTTGGAATACATTCACAACTGACTGTTGTGAGGTATTGTGTGTAAAGTGCTATATCCAAGGACACGCGTTTTGATACCATTGTCATCTGTCTGAATCATTTTTAAGATGTGTCAGTCGGTTCAAATAAAGAAGATAAAGATGCAGGAGGACGAGGAGGAGGAGGGAGAGGGGGAGGGGATGAAAAGGAGGAGAAAGGGGGGAGGAAGGGGAGGAGGAGGAAGAGGAGTAGTAGTAGAAGGAGGAGGAGGAAGAAGAGTAGGCGAAGTTTGACGCCAAAGTCAAATTGATCCATTATTTACGTAATATGAAATTTAATTGAATTTTGCTTTGTTTCTGAGTGTGTGTGTGTGTATGTGTGTGTCTTTGTGTCTGTGTGTATGTGTGTGTTTAGCTTGTATATTTGTTTATTTTTAAGAAGCAGACAATTACTTGTCTCCATAAGAAATTGAATTAATTAATTCCAAAAAAAAAACAATTAAAAATCAATAAAAGAATTAAATTAATTCGTTCTTTTCAATTTTTAAAAAGTATTAAATTGAATATTGAATTGTCAGTTCAACTTTTCAATGTCTGGTTCATCACGACATATTTACGTATACCAGGAGTCATTTCTATGTAAAACAAAATGTAGTTCCCCTCGAGACTGAAACCGGTAACTTCGAGAGTCTCAAAGGGTTTTACTGGCCTTGCAGACATACCTAGATCAGGTCATACCAAGTTGCTAACAGCTTTTCGCTCTTATGTTTATTTGTAATATTTATAAATCAAATTTTTGCAGCTTCTAACTTCGGTTATGTGATTACGCCTCAATAGATTATTTCTCAGAGACTATAATCTTTGAAAGTTACGCATGCCATCAATACTCAAATATGCAATGTTTATCGACGGCATTGCAAAAGCATCGAGCTTCGAAGTTTCTTGTCTTGATATCATTTAGTCTCGGGTTTCCTCTTCAAATATGAATTTCCAGTCTTCTGTTGGAATAGAGCCTAGAGACAAATTTCCCTTATGGGATGAATGAAGGGATTTTTTTTTAAATTGTTTTCTTAAAACAATATTTTCTCGAGATACACAATAAAGGAACGAATAAAGGGAATATCCTTTTAATATGTTAGGTATGCAAGTGTAAAGATCCCGTGGAAGGAATAATATGTCTTATCTAATCTGGTCAGTAGTATTCTTTAAGAAATAAATAACAATAATAAAATATAATGGAAGTTTCAATACAATGTCTGAAGGCAGATGATGTGGATGTTCCTAGTTTCCCCTTTGTCAACGCAACAGACAATGTTAGAATTGAGCACGGCGGATTATAATTCAAGATATAACTTACCCGTCCAATACATTTCCTGCCTGGGTTAAAACCTGTGCCAAAGGAGTCATATTTTCAACAGGAATTTCCTTTGACTGATTTGCTGATGGATTTTGACTCTCTTGGACGATGTTTGATGTGTCTGTGTCGTTCTGAGATGCTTGGAATGGGACTGGGGTTGAGGCATATTGAGGATGTGGAGGATGAGGAGGAGGTGGGCGAGGAGGTGGAATCTGTGAGTGATTATATGGATGAGGAGAGGAAGAAGTTACTTGCTGCCAGGCATGTTCAGGCACAGATGTTAGCAGTGACTGGGAGGAGTAGGAGAAATTCTGAGGTATTTTTTGAGTAGGGTTTTGAGAAAATCCAGAGTTTAACTGAACGGAGGCGTGAGATGGGATTGCACTTGAAGTTAAGAGATGTCCACTGCTCTCAATGGTTTGTCTATACAGATTGTGAGGAGGGACCTCTGCTGAGGTGCAAATTTGATAAACTGGATGATTGGGATATGAACAATTCTGGATTTCATGCTGAGGATGTAGCTGATGGTGAATGCTGAATTGGCTTTGTCGCGATTGCTGTTGTTGTTGAGGTGATGAGTCTTCTTGGATGCCAAAATCGGGTTCAATGTGATTTTGTGGGGGCAATGGCTTCGGGACAGGAACCATTACAACCGGGTGTTGTGGTGGGGGTTGATTTGAATTGGCTGTGTTATTACCGCCCTTGGTATCCACATTTATGAGTTTGTCGTGGAGCTCATTTGAGTATGCGCGTAATGAGGCATTTCCAGGCTTGTCAGAAAGATGTTGCACTTCGGAAGGCTGGACGTTTGATTGTAAGGATGCATCTGAAGGCGGTTGTGATGATTGTAATAGTAAAAATGGAGTGTCGTGGTGGTAAATTATATTATTATCATTTGGGATTTGGTAAGATTGTGGGTGACCATTGGCTGCCTGTCCATTGTAATTGTAGATGACTGGAAGTTCTGGTTGTGAGTTATCTACGTCATTATTCAGATTCTCCACATTCAGTGGTGCGATGCCGTTGGCAAACAATATTCCACGGATAATTACGGGTTTGGTTTGGTTTTGAATGGTATTTGGTAACAAAGCGTAATTTGGTTGTAAGCCATCATTGATGTTTTGATGATAATATTGAAATCCTTCGCGATGCTGCTTTGGTATTGGGCGAGGTAGGGGTGGTGGCACTAGAGATGGCTCTGTGTGTACGATGTCCTCTCGGATAATTTGTGATTGTTGAACGTGTTGTGGGTAGTTAGCCTGGGTGTGTTGTGTGTAGTTAGCCTTAGCGTGTTGAGGGTTGCCAGGTGTCAATGACGGTAAGGTTGTTGAAGAGATTGAGGACTCTGATGTGGGCACTGAGGAGATATTATTTTGAGGCCTGTTTATAATATGGGATGGGAGCAACGCATTTGAAGACGATAAATGATAGAATTTGTCGGTGTTGTTGCAATTTGAGACAATTTGATCAATGGTTTGTTGGTGGTGGGGAAGATTTTGTACGACTGGAATGCTTTGGTTGTTGTAATCTTGATAACCTGATGGGATTGATTTTTCATGGATATTTGGAGGAGATGTTTGTGATGCAAATGGTATCAAAGCTACTGGTGTGGTACACAATCCCCATGAAACGCTCAAATCTTTTGGATCCATTTGAATCCCTTGAATTGATTCTGCTGCAACTGGTCCGGAAGACGAGTTTGTGATATCGTCATTCTGTGTTGAGTGAGCACAAGGAATTTTGCATATATCTGGTGCGTCAAATAACTCACTGGCACTGTTCCTTCTGCCTATGACCGGTGTCGAAGACAATTTATATGACTCATCATCGATATTGTTATTCTCAACATTGTTCGGCTTCGCGTCTTCTTTCTCTATGTCTCCATTAATATTCAATATTTCCCCTGATGGTTTTGAATCTTGTTCCGTTTCACAAACATCATCACCAAATTGAGAATCATCATATTTATCTTCACAATACAGTCTTTCACAACAACTTTTGTCGCATTCTTTTCCTTTCGCGAAATTTAACTTCTTACGGCGTTCGAAAACTTTGGCCAGTTCGAGATCAGCGTCCGATTTGGAATCGCTGGACGACGATCTCGTCCTTCCTCCAAGACTGTCCCCGTCAAAGGAACCCGCACCGGACAACGAGCTATTTCCAGAATCATCTTCTTTGCATCTGACCGTCGCAGATTCCACATCAGCATTGCCAGTTTCCGATATCCCATCACGCTTACATTCAGATATAACAGGTATCCAAGAGGTATCTACTACATCATCAAAGATGTCTATATTTTCTGTCTCTGGCGTTGAAGAATCATTTCCTGTAATAAGAGGAACGCTTTCATCGAATTCCCGCTCCCTGGAGTTTGGACTTGTTGCTCTAGAAGACAAAACTGTCGAGTTGTTGTGGGGTTCTATAAATTCGTTCTGTTTTTTCTTCAGTGCTGGGGAAATCTCGCTTGTATCGTCAGTGGCATCAAAGTCCTCAGTTGTGGCATCACGCCAACCACTGCCAAATGAGGACGCCGTATTCATGTCAGCTGGTATGAGACTACATCAAAGGTATGAAACCTGGGGATGAAATAAAACATATTCCATTGCATTGATCTATTTTGGAACAGTAACATAATTATGTGAGTCAATGTCTCAAAATGGATAGCATTCTGTTGGAATGATATTGATGCTGAAAAATGAAAATGAATTTGTAGTAAAAAACAATAATATTATGGAAATTGACATTAGTTCTTGATTGTTTTTGTTTAATTGGGTTTGACTTTTGTTCTTTTGTTCTTTTTCGGTTTGGATTGTTTTGTGGGGTTTTTTATTGTGTGTTGTTTTGTGTTTTTGGTTTTGTTTCTTTTTGTTTTGTTTTATTTTTGGTTGCATTTTTTTTTTTGGGGGGGGGAGTGTTCGTTTTTGTTTTTTTACTGCATTCTGACACAATACCAGTTTGCGGCGAAGTCCCAGGTTTGAGAATGCTAGGATGAGGTTCATTTTAATCGATCAATATTTGAAGGACAAGTTTGTTCTTTCTGGCCAACATTTTAAATACGGGTTTTTTTACAGAGTATTGCCCATAACGAGTATATTATTGATTCTAAATCTAGATCTGTGAACGAGAAAAAAAAACTGATGCAATTCCATCTAGATTTCGATCCTAATTTCCATTTATATTGCACAATATCATATCACCATCATTGCTATAGGAATATTATAACTACCAGAGCTGTCAGGTAACAGGAGATCCTCGTGGCCAATTTCGACTTACAAAGACCCCTTGAAAATCTCATCGGTTTTGGTAAACAAAAAATAGTCTATACTAGTGGGAAATTGTTATTTAAAAGAAAAATGCTTTTTAGATTATAAATATATTAGTATATAATTAACAGAAACTGATTCTCTATGTGGCCAATTTTATTTATTTGATCACGTAAGTGCCTATCTGGCAGACCTTAAATCACCGAAATAATAATAATAATAATAAATCTAATAAATGCTTGGCCGAAAGGCATTAGATAATAATATTTGCAAGAAGATGGTGTCGTGTGATAAAGTTGTACAACAGCTGTGCCGTACAATGGAGAATAAAAACACATTTTTATTTAATCATCGCCAGAAAACTCGTCTTTCAAATATTAAAAGCCTAAAGTAATCGTTCAGAGCCACTGGGCCAATGGAGCCGGGGTTATCCTGGTTTCTATAGCGTGATACGGACAATAGCAATTGCTTGCTATCCTTTGGATAGGGCGCTATTCTATCGCAAAGTACTTCCCGCCAAATCTAACAGACTCAGCTACCCATTCACTGCATGCTGGATGGACAGGGGGGATCAGAAAAAATCTCGACTGCATGCACCAGGGATCGATCTTGGTCCCCTTACGTGTGAAGCGAGTGTTCTACTAACTGAGCTATCGGGACTCCTTCTTTCAAATATTGATTGATTAAAATGACCCTCATTTTGTCAAAAACTCTCAAAGTCCCAGGACTTCAAGGAAACCTTTATATTACAAGTCCCAGGTTGGAGAGTTGTTGACTGGATGACCGTCATATTAACCTGAAGGACCACTTTTGTGCGGCTATGTGGTATTGTGGTATGACACTCGCTATCGGATCAGAAGGTCCTGGGTTCGAGCTTCGCTCAGCGCATAGTCGAGTCCTTGGAAACGGCTCTTTACCCACATTCTCTCACCGTACTCATGTGTAAAATGAGTACCTGGCCGTTGACAGCGTTGTCTCTGTCACAAAAAAAATAATTATGATATCGCCTAACAGGCGTCATGTTTCGTTCTACATGTTACGTGTTGCTGTTGGTCAGGAACCCCTTGTAAAGTGCTTTGAGCACATTTAGTGGATATTGCGCTAGATAAAAGCTCAATTTTTATTTCAAAATTGTAAAAATAATTATATTAAAAATGAGCATGTGAATAGACAGTTTTAATCAACTTAAATTAACATGTAAAAACTAAAAACATTAGCTTTGATACTGCGTCTATAATTTGTCTCAGAAAAAATGTAATAAATAGGCATGGGGTAAAAGTAACCCAGGTAAACTACGGATATAGTCGGTGTTAGGGTTGAGTGAGTTAAACGTGGTTTTGTTGTTTTCACAGTACAACAGCAGCTGTGCAACAAACAATATAATTAAAAAGCATTAAATTATAACTACAAAAGACGAATAATATCAGTGATATCAAAACGAGTCTGTAAAGGTAATGAACTGTGCAAAGTCAAGGACATTCGTGTTTATAAATAACCCGAGCTCCACAGACAGCCATCAATCAGGCCCCTTGAAGTTCGAGTTTTTGTGGGCTTATTAAAATCTATTATCTATTCAAAATAAATAAGATAAGATAAGATATACTTTATTGATCCTGAATGGAAATTATCATTATTAAATAGGGTTGGTGATCAAAATTACTCCGTACAGCCCATGTTAATTTTTTGCCTACGAGCACAGAATTACTGGCAAATAATAATAATAATAATAATAATAATAATAATAATAATAATAATAATAATAATAATAATAATCACCATCATCATCATCATCATCATCATCATCATCATCATCATCATCATCATCATCATAATAATAAATAATAATAATAATAATAATAATAATAATAATAATAATAATAATAATAATAATAATAATAATAATAATAATAATAATAATAATAATAATAATAATAATAATAATAATAATAATAATAATAATAATAATAATAATAATAATAATAATAATAATAATAATAATAATAATAATAATAATAATAATAACAATATAATAATAAATGGCAAATCTAAAAATTATAAAACTATTTTTTACAGATGATATGGGAGTAATTTGCTTGAACTTTTAAACAAAAAAATAAGGGTAATTCTATCACCCGTTGATTCAAATTATTCTTTTTAATATCTGATAGGCAGAATGATCGGTCATTTGATTGCATATTTATAAAATCTGCTAGGGTATTATGATCGGTCATCTGACGTTAGAAACTCGCCATCTGGTCGCCCTGTTGCCATATTCTAATTGAGCTTTGATATAGAGCAATATCCACTAAACGTGCTCAAATCGCTCTTCAAGGGGTCCCTAGACAACAGCAACATTTAACATTTAGGACTGGACATGACGCCTGTTAGGTCGACATTCGAGTTTATAAATAACCCGAGCTCCACGGCCATCAATAAGGCCCTTGAAGTTCGGGTTTTTTGTGTATTTTTTAAATCTATGATTCAAAATAAATAGGGTTGGGGTCAAAATTACTCCGTAAAGTCCATGTTTAATTTTTGCCAACGAGTACAGAATTACTAGCAAATCTAAACACTAAAAAACTATTTTTTACAGACGATACTACGAGGAATTTGCAATTAAAAAAAAAAATTAAGGGTAATTTTATCACCCGTTGACTCAAATGATTATTTCAAAATTCTGACAGGCTAAACTCTTTCCTAACGGATCATTTTCAGTATTTTCCCCAAAGTAGCAGGCTTACCCAGCAGAAATAATTTTTTTAAAGCTCAAACAAGCTCTCTACAAAACAACTTTATGTTCTTATTAATTAAACAAAGAACATTCTTCAAAGTTTGTGATGTACAAAATTTATCTAAATAAGAAAAACTTATATTCTGTCGTAATAATTGTGACGATTTTGCGCGCATTCTATATATACTTTATAACCGGACCAATTTTGATAGTTGATGGATCAATCGAATTGTATCGATCAATCTTAATGTCCACAATAATACAGTTGTAAAATAATTAAAATGGATGACTGCCTGGGTTCGAGCCTCGCTCGGCGCATACTTGAGTCCTTGGAGAAGGCTCTTTACTCACATTCTCTCACGGTTCTCATGTGTAAAATAAGTACCTGGCCGTTAACAGCGTTGTCTCTGTCCGAAAAAAAATTGTAAAATCGCCTCTAATCTTGCTGGCTAGGAACCAACCCCCTGTAAAGCGCTTCGAGCACGTTTAGTGGATATTGCCCTATATAAAAGCTAGAAAAAAAGTCTTTATTTCTCCCCAAATATTTTGGGGTCTCCGTTGGTGATAGAAAACAAATACCAATGATTTATCGATCAATCTTAATTTCTACAATACAGCTGTAAAATAATCAAAATGGATGACTGCCTGTTTATAATAGCCTTTATCACCACCCCCCCCCCCTTCCCAAATATTGCTGAGTCTCCGCTAGCGATACAAAACGAACACCAATGATTTATCGATCAATGTTGATATCTAAAATCATCAATCGTGGCTTGTGCTCTTGAGCACGTTGCCGGTCAGCTGTCTCCACGAATCACGATCCTGGGGATCCTCTGGGTTTAGGTTGTTGTTTGACAACAATTTCTACAATACAGTTGTAAAATAATCAAAATAGATGAATGTTCTCCGCAAATATTGCGGGGTCTCCGCTTGTAATATAAAACGAATAGCAATAATTTACTCGTTGTAGTCCTTCGGAGCCATTCGCTCCATAGAGCAGGAGTTTATCCCAGTTTCTATAGCGTGAAAGGGACAATAGCAATTGCTAGCTGCACTTTGAATAGGGAGCTAATTTATAGCAAAGTACTTTCCGCCGGATCTAAAAGACCAAGCTACCCAATCACTGCTGGGTGGACAGGGGAGGGGAGGGGGGAGAAAAAAATAGATAAGGCCCATGAAGCCGGAGTTTATCCCCGTTTGTATAGCGTGAAAACAAAAGCAATTGCTTGCTATCCTTTTGATTAGACGCTAGTCATCGCAAAGTACTTTCCATCAGATCAAACAGACCCAGTTACCCACCCACTGCTGGATGGACGGGGGAGGGGTCTTTTTCTAAATGTTATGTGTTGCTGTTGGCCAGGGACCCCATGTAAAGCGTTTTGAGCAAGTTTATTGGATATTGCGCTATATAATTTAATTTATTTTTTTTACATCAATGAGCCCATAATAATTTGGATTATCAGACCTACAAATAAGTACATTTGAACGTTTGAATATATCATGTACAATTTTTAAAAAACGTGAGCTTTTTTTATAGAGCAATATCCACTAAACGTGCTCAATGCTCTTTACAAGGGGTCCATGACCAATAGCAACAGTGATCATTCAGGACGACACATGACGTCTGTTAGGCGATATTACAATTTTTTTTTCCGACATAGACAAAGCTGTTAACGACCAGGTACAGACTTTACACCTGAGTACGGTGAGAGAATGTGAGTAAAGAGCCATTTTTTTCCGAGGACTAAACTATGTGCCGAGCAAGGCTAGAACCCAGGACCTTCCAATCTAAAAGCGAGTGTCATACCACGAGACCACATAGCCTCACAATAGCTAACAGTGTCGAGCCGAACATTGTCTATTAATACATAATATTGTCACTCGAGTGCAGACAAAAATGCACATAACAATATTATGATAACAATGATATTGAATGAACAGTAAACACTCAACACAACGGTGGCTCGTGGCCTTGATCCAAAGAAATATGCTAATGAGGCCGACCTCTCGTGTCACATTGACCCAAGATCCAGCTAGGTAAATAAAAAGAAAACAAAATAATAATAATAATAATAATAATAATAATAATAATAATAATAATAATAATAATAATAATAATAATAATAATAATAATAATAATAATAATAATAATAAAATAACAATAATGATAATAATAATAATAATATAATAATAATATAATAATAATAATAATAATAATAATAATAATAATATTAATAATAATAATAATGCATGGCATGTGGTTTATTCATTATTGCTGGGTCAAATCTATTTTTAGATCTAAATTGTTAAAACGGGCGTGCACTTATTTGCAGGTCTGATAACCCAGATTATTATGGGCCTAACTTGCACATGTTAGCAGCTCGGATAAAGTGTTGCTGTTGGCTAGGGAGCCCTTGTAAAACGCTTTGAGCACGTTTAGTGGATATTGCGCTATATAAAACCTCAAGCTCAAGTTTTGGCCCCAATCTTGCAATCTTCCATCTCCCTTAAATCAACGACATAACTTTTCTTCGTTGCCTTTCGCTATGACACACGCCTACCGACCTTCATGTCCTTGGTTTGAGTCCCGCTTTGCGCAAAATTGAGGCCTTGTTAAAGGCTCACATTTTCTCAACATACTCAGGAGTAAAAAGAATACCTTGCCGGTTATAACGTTGACCATGTTGAGGGGGGGGGGGGTATTGTAATATCGCCTAACAGGCCTCATGTCTCCTCCTACATGTTAAGTGTTGCTGTTAACTAGAAACTCCTTGTAAAACGCCTTTATAGCGTT
>NC_088365.1:46433648-46478648 GCF_034508935.2 Berghia stephanieae | reverse complement strand
GAGAGAGAGAGAGAGAGAGAGAGAGTAATATCGTGTTTCCATGTAACCACACCATAGCCACCCCGACACACAATCCATCAACACATTTAATTTATCGTCAATCTTAGAACCAGTCTACAGTCTACAACCTATCTACAAGGCCTTTAGCTATTCGGGGGGGGGGGGGGGGGGGGGGGGCATGTTTCTCCTATATGAGATTGCCGGGATAGAGAACTGGGGTGTGGGGGGGGGGGGGGGGGTTGAGGTCTTACTCTAAATAAATACATTCTTTAAAAATTTGGCCAGAACACTCGTCCTTCAAATTATATCGATCGATTTAAATGACCCTCGTCTAATCAAAAACGATTATCAAATCTGGAACTTCAAGCTTAAAGTCTCAGGTGTAAGAATTTTTGACAAGATGAAAGTCGTTTTAATTAATTATGTGGCTATGTAGTCTAGTGGTATGTCACTCGCTTTCGGGAGTCCTTGGAAAAAGGCTCTTTACTCACATTCTCCACCAAAAAAATGTAATATCGCCTAACAATCGTCATGCCCCGTCCTAAATATTGAATATGTTACTGTTGGCGAGGAAACCCTTGTAAAGCACTTTGAGCATGTTTAGTGGATATTGCGCTAAATAAAAGCTCATTTATTTATTTATTTTTTTATTAGTATGATAATTGATCGAAAGAGGAAGGTTGGGAGATCCAAAAAAAACATGGAGAAGGTCTTGTGAGAAAGAAGTGAAGTTGACTGGAATGTCCTGGGGAGAGATGAAGAAGAAAACAAAGAACAGAATACTGTGGAGATTTACTTACTGTTGAAGCCCTATGGTTCACAAGGAATGTAAAGGATTAAATGAATGAATTGATGGAGGAGTATTCTGGTCCAAATTTTTCAAATATGTTTTTTTTTTCAGAATACGACAGTCTACAACGTATTTACTAAATGACTTTTCCGCCCACTAGAAGAACTCAAAATGATGAGTAGCTTCATCTCCGAAAATGGACTCCGGATATAACGGCTCACGAGAAGAAGAAGAAGAAGAAGAAGAAGAAGAAGAAGAAGAAGAAGAAGAAGAAGAAGAAGAAGAAGAAGAAGAAGAAGAAGAAGAAGAAGAAGAAGAAGAAGAAGAGTCTACAGACCAAACTTTTTCGTCCATACCATCCCCCCCCCCCCCCCCCCCCCCACCTCCCGGCAGCCCCCTATAACACATTTCTGTCTAGTCAAAAATAAGTATAGCTCTTTTCCCATGTTCCCTCTTGCGTACATTCGGTTTATTGATTTCTTTCACCGCCCGCTTAATCAAATCGTAAATTTATTTCGGGGCTTCAACTTTTAAAATCTCCAACTCGGGTCGTAGATCTTCATCTCACCACTTAAACTTAAAACCAGATTCATCGGACCTGAATTGCTTGGGTCAATGTTCACATATTAGAAGGTCTGATAGCCGTAATGATGGGCCTGGTTTAACATTATTGCAATGTACAACATTTTACGTCGGTTTGAGAGTATTTCCATTACAATGGGTCCGTAAAATTGTGGGTTATCAGACCTGCAAATAAGTATACGTCGGGTGGATCCTCCCGTCTCCACTTAAAGCAAATAAAGGGGAGAAAAACAAAACAACAAAAGCAAAAACAACAACTTTTAATCTTTCTTGTCAGGTCAATGGCCTTGCAGAATGAGATTATTATCGAATAGACGAGAGAATTCTTAGTTTTAATAGAGCAAGTCGTTGCCTTAATATTATTAGACCATAATATAGACATATCTTTGCTGCAATCCGTGCACGTTTAATGCATCATCCGATCAACTTTAACCCGCTAAATGCCGTACTCTGGAAAAACGTGTATTTCAAAATTTGGCCAGAAAACTCGTCCTTCAAACACTGATCGATTTAAATGACGCTCATCTTTGGAACAACAAAAAAAACTCAAAACCTGGGACTTCCTCGAAGTCTTTCTTTAAGTCCCATGTTTGAGAGCTTTTATTTGCCGAAATGAGGGTTATTTAAATCGTTCGATATTTGAAGGACGAGTTTTCTGGCCAAGTTTTTAAATACAAGTTTTTTCAAGAGTACGGCAATGAACTGGTTAATAATGCCTTATCCGATTTGATACTCGTGGCAGCGTGGCGGCTTACCGTTATAGTCTTTGCTTCGTATCCAAAAGGTACCGATTCGACAACCTGCCTCGTTGAGCAAGTCACCTCGCCCTAGCTCACTTTGCACTGACGCCTGGGTTATTCCAGTCTTCCCTTGGAATAGACCCTAAAGACAAATTTCCCCTTGGGGGTGAATAACATGAATTTATTTTATTATTTATTTATTATTTATTTATAGTCCAAGTAAACGTTCCAATCTGTATGAAAATTATTTTGATTATTTGCGACACAGCGCGAGCAAAAATGACAGAAATAAGAATTTTTTAAAAGTCTAGATTTAGTAAAAGCACAAGAAAATAAGAAAGATAAAGGGGAATTGGTTCAAACAATTAACAAATGTAGATTCCAAGAGCACACTATCAGTGTGTCCTTAGTTTGAAATCACGTACCTATAAGTCTCATCCAAACACGAGGACAGGATACCACCAAGAGGAAAAGACTCAAATGCTTACAAACAAGATATTCAAAACAAAAGAATTATTACAGTAAATAATCATAACAGAGAGACGATTTACACGGAAGAAAACTAATACCATACATTTGACTGTTTCCCCCTCAGCGAATGACTCCGGTCGGGGTCAGGATAAACCAAGTAATCTCATCCCAAGACAAAGATAGAAAGCTACTCGGAAAACATAATATGTAGGGGGAAAGAAGACACAGCAAGTGACCTCCTGTTGGGAGGTCATAAAACCCCAACAAGAAAGTGCATTTTGTGTACAAAAAATTAGGTAGTCCTCCATAGCCATTAGGCCCATGGGAGCCGGAGTTTATCCCAGTTTCTATAGCATGACACGGAAAATACCAATTGCTTGCCACCCTTTGGATACGACGCTAGTCTTTCGGTAAGTACTTTCCGCCAGATCTAACAAGACTCAGCTAAATCACTACTAGGTTGACAGGGGCGGCGGGGGGGGGGGGTGTTGAAAACAAATCTCGACTTCACCCGGGATCGATCTCGATCTTTTTACTTGCGAAGCGAGTGTTCTATCAACTGAGCTATAGGAACCCCCACCCCAAACATAAAAATTAAGCCAGTAACGTTTTAGTTATTTGTCTTATTGAATAAAATCGATCGCTTTGGCTATTTCTTCTTTCAAATAGTTCTGCAGAACCCATGATTTAAAAAAAATACTTGCAGAAAGAAAAACAGCAAGTTTTTATAATGCAACGGTATGGAATGCAGACAACAAGGCCATATCGTAAAGAGGCCACAGGGGTCAAGTGCAGCAGCAGTTAACGTGAGAAAAAACGGGAACCACTGTGTTGGGACTCTTTAAGAAGTGTCTTTTAACCAATCAACTATGGAACCCTGATAAAACACGTATTTAAAAATTTGACCAGAAAACTCGTCCTTCAAATATCGATCGATTTAAATCTCTCATCTTGGCAAAAAGCTCTTAAAACAGGGACTTGACGGAAAGACCTCGCGAAGTCTCGGGTTTGAGATTTTTTAAGCTAAGATGAGGGTCATTTAAATCGAGTTTTCTGGCCAAATTTTTAAAGTACGTGCGTTTCCAGAGTACGACAGTTAAAGTGCATTCAAATCATTTCTTATCATTATCAACAACCGGGAAATTAAGACAGGTAAGAGCAAAAAAATAAGGGTCTAAAGTGGTGTTATTCATTTGGAGTTTGCAAGTCATTATTGCGACCGTCAACGTTCGAGCACGTTCGACTCTTGCGATGAGTTAGACCTGTAAATGAGCTCTATAAAAATTGACTGAGACTGAAACTGAACCTCACTGAAACTCTTCGTATCGTATCAGAAAAATCCAAAGAAACCAGATGAATAGTAAACAGCAAGCTCACTTGTGCAAAACAATATGGCAGAAATCTAATTTACGTGGGAATTAATTAGGCTACTTACAATTGTTTCTTATAATTAGATACCCACATCCGTGAAGAAACGGTCAACTAGTTTGTTTACAACGTGAGGCAATCGAGATGTGCTTGTAGCAATCATATAACTTTCGATTTGACGGTGTCTTCATTGCGCACTTCCGGCTTTCGCATTAGCATTAAACTTTTTCATACTTTTAGGTTATACCAAGTAAATGTGGTCAATTTTGGCTTAGACGAAACAATGAAATTTATCACTCGGCGGCTCAGTTAAAATTGGCTACCATTGGGATCACGACAGGTTTGGAAATTGAAAAGATAACTTCACGAAGCCTGTGTGAGAATACACTGGGGTGTGTTCAGACACGGCAATTCTAAGAAGCGTCGCTTAGCCTTGGCAATATATCCATCGTAAATATAAACGGCCCTTGAGCTATGCGTAGCTCTGTGGAACATTCCTAATTACTTTATGGTCATTCGACTACGATTCATGAATTCTTTCTTTCTTCTTTATTTGAATTTGACGAATTGGCTGATTTCAGTTAATTGACTGAGAATTTACAGGTACAGACCAGTACATATGTACACGTCGGCTTCGAACAATGGATTTGTCAGATAAACTGTAGCCTTGGGTCAAACGTTGTCAAGTGCTTGGCATGGAATAGGAGCAGACAAAAATGACAGCCATCGCATTTTGAAATTTTATTCTAAACCAATCCTCTCTCTCTCTCTCTCTCTCTCTCTCTCTCTCTCTCTCTCTCTCTCTCTCTCTCTCTCTCTCTCTCTCTCTCTCTCTAGATCTCTCTCTCTCTATCTATCTATCTATCTATCTATCTATCTATCTATCTATCTCTATCTCTATCTCTATCTCTATCTCTCTCTATCTATCTATCTATCTATCTATCTATCTATCTATCTATCTATCTATCTACCCCCGATTGCTATAGAATTCTAAAAGAAATATCAAATTCAAACAAAATTGATAAATCAAAGACTATAACATTTCATGTGGTACCTTTAGTAATCAACGCGATGACATCCCGTGATAGAACAATCCAATTAAGAAATTAAGGAGAGGCACTGGTGTAAGATAAAGATCTGAACAAGTGTGTATGTTAAAGATGCCAGACAAAGCAAGAAAGAAAAATACAAGAAGAAAAAATCCCAAAATAATCAGTCGACCTCGACTGGGGAACGAATCTCAGACTAATCCAACGTTTTTAGTGTTGGGTCAAATTGTCATTCAAGCAAGCAGAGGGAGAAAGATACAAATTATGGTGAATAGAAGTACTAGACCTCTAAATGAGCTCTATAAAAATTGACTGAGACTGAAACTGAACCTCACTGAAACTCTTCGTATCGAGATGAATAGTAAACAGCAAGCTCACTTGAGCAAAACAATGGCAGAAAACTAAGTTACGGGAGAATGAAAGAAACGGTCAACCAGTTTGTTTACAACGTGAGGCAATCGAGATGTGCATTGTAGCAATCATATAACTTTCGATTTGAAGGTGTCTTCATAACGCACTTCCGGCTTCCGCATTAAATTTTTTTCATACTTTTAGGTTCCACCAAGTAAATGTGGTCAATTTTGGCTTAGACGAAACAGTGAAATTTATCGCTCGGCGGCTCAGTTAAAATTAGCTACCATTGGGATCACGACAGGTTTGGAAATTGAAAAGATAATTTCACGAAGCCTGTGTGAAAATACACTGGGATGTGTTCAGACACGGCATTTCTAAGAAGCGTCGCTTAGCCTTGGCAATATATCCATCGTAAATATAAACGGCCCTTGAGCTATGCGTAGCTCTGTGGAACATTCCTAATTACTTCACGGTCATTCGACTACGATTCATGAATTCTTTCTTTCTTCATTTCTTTCTTTCCTTTTAAAAAATATTTGAATTTAAGGAATTGACTGATTTCAGTTAATTGACTGAGAATTTACAGGTCTAAAGTACGAATACCATACCACTTAGTTACAAAATATCTAATAATATCTGCTCGCAAGCTCGTTGTGTTATTGGGCACGATAAAAATAAATCGTTTAATATATTGATACAAAGAGATGAAAGAATCGTAAATTATTTTTAGTCTCCATTTTCTCACCAAAATCCTAGTCGATGTAATGAGCGGAAGCAAGTCAGTCTTTTTTTATTCACGGCCAATAAATCATTGCTGGACGGCGTCCCCGTTCCATCGATCAATCGTGTATGTAGCCTGTACGTTTGCACAAACACAGAGATGCGAATGCAATCGAATACCCGAACGCTTTCGTAGAGCTGCTGGCAGAGGAGAGCGTCCGTCCGTCCGTCCGTACCAACGAGTCGCTAACACTACACTCTACTTATCATGATATAATTTGTGTGTATCAGACTGTTACGTCACAAAATTCCAGACAGGAATAACACAGGCGGGTTTGTTTTTGTTTTTTTTTGTTTTTGTTTTTTTTTCTCTGTGTTTTTTTTTTATTATTATTTTTATTATTATCGTTGTCTGAAACTGAGAACCGCATGTAGCTTATTTGCCCTCATTTCAATGAATGTGCCCTTCAGACAGTCACGCCAGATGCCCTCTATGCATGGGTGTGTTTGTTCGTTTGTTTGTGTGTGTGATACGGTTTCTATTTATATAGCAGACCTGTATTTTATTTCAAAAAGCTTTATATGCAAATTTTGTGGAAAATAAAATTTTAAATTATAATACATCTGTGTATGAGTGTGTTTGTGTGTGTGTGTGTGTGTGTGTTTGTGTGTGTGTGTGTGTTTGTGTGTGTGTGTGTTTGTGTGTGTGTGTGTGTTTGTGTGTGTGTGTGTTTGTGTGTGTGTGTGTTTGTGTGTGTGTGTGTGAATGTATGTGTCTGTGTGTGTTCGTGCGTGATACAGCTTCTATTTATATAGCAGCCCTGTAGTTTAGTTTTTAAAAAGGCGTATATGCAAATTTTGTCGAAAATAATTTTTGAAATTATAATAGCTTTCTTCCTTATGTGTGTATGAGTGTGTTTGTGTGTATGTGTGTTTATGTATGATACAATTCTATTTATAGAGCAGTCCTGTATTTTTTTATTCAAAAAGGAGGATATGCAAATTATGTAGGATACATCGGGAAATCCAGGTTTGAGAGTTTTTGCCAAGACGAAAGTCATTTTATATCGATCGATTTTTTTTTCTGGTCAAATTTTTTCACATGGGATATTTTCCAGAGTACGGCAGAGAAGTTGAAAGGAAGGGGGGGGGGAGATAGAGAGAGAGAGAGAGAGAGAGAGAGAGAGAGAGAGAGAGAGAGAGAGAGAGAGAGAAAGAGAGCAACAATGAGATGGAAGTAATGAGATCAAAACTATAAAAAAATAAGGTAGGGAACCGGGGGGGGGGGAGGTCATATTGAAGAATACTAGACGGCGATAATGTTATTATTGGCCACCTTACCTATCCTATTAATATTAAGATATATTTTTAAAAATAAATTATCGATTGGGGGGGGGGGGGGGGGCAGAAAGAAAGAAAGAAATAAAGAGTAAGAGAGGTAGAGAGAGAGAGACAGAGAGAAAGTGGGGGAACGGGAGAGGAAGGATGCGTTTCAAAGTTATTTTTAAAATAAAGGAATGAGATTTTTTTTTTAAATAATTAAATATTATTCTAAATTGAAACCAAAACAGAGTAAACATAGCTTGGAAATTCTCCCTGGATGAAGTGGAAGACTTGTAGTCAAGTTGGCAATGAATATCAATGAATCTAGCGTGGCCTTTGTAATGTAATCCCCCTTTGGAGATAAAGGCCAAATGCTAAGTATCTGTAACACGTTTTGTCGTTTTAGATTCCAATTACGATAGATGGAACGAAGATAACGTCCCCCAGATCTTTGTTATTGTTTTTTGCCAACCACGTTTATGTGTAATTCTCACCAAACAGCATCAACCAGACTATGCTATAGATAGAACGATGATGACGTTACTCAGGTCTTTGTTATTGTTTTTTGCCAACCACGTTTATGAGTAATTCTCAATAAAAATGTATCAACCAGACTAGGCTATAAACCTTCAAGGTTATACATAATAGTTTTGTGTGTTGGTCCGTTATACTTCCGGGTGGCAATGTCGTAAGTTTCTTAGCCAAGCGCACAGCATCTATAGCACAGCAGATTGGTGACATATGTATTTTACTTTGGCAATGAATAAGAATGTGAAATTAATTTAAAGTAAGCTTCAATCTAATATACGAAAACATAAAATGGACTTTCGGGTTTCCCCTTTATCAACAAAACAAGATGAATGAAACACTACAGACGAATTGGATAATGTGGTAGTGGCGTTGTTAAGACGAAGAAACAAAAACAACCAGACGAATGAGATAATGTGGTAGTGGCGTTGTTAAGATGAATTAACAAAAACAACCAGAAGAATGGGATAATGTGGTAGTGGCGTTGTCAAGATGAATTAACAAAAACAACCAGAAGAATGGGATAATGTGGTAGTGGCGTTGTTAAGATGAATTAACAAAAACAACCAGACGAATGATATAATGTGGCAGTGGCGTTGTTAAGATGAATTAACAAAAACAACCAGAAGAATGGGATAATGTGGTAGTGGCGTTGTTAAGATGAATAACCAAAAACAACCAGACGGATGATATAATGTGGTAGTGGCGTTGTTAAGATGAATTAACAAAAACAACCAGAAGAATTGGATAATGTGGTAGTGGCGTTGTTAAGATGAATAACCAAAAACAACCAGACGAATGATAAAATGTGGTAGTGGCGTTGTTAAGATGAATAAACAAAAACAACCAGACGAATGGGATAATGTGATAGTGGCGTTGTTAAGATGAATTAACAAAAACAACCAGAAGAATGGGATACTGTGGTAGTGGCGTTGTTAAGATGAATAAACAAAAACAACCAGACGAATGGGATAATGTGATAGTGGCGTTGTTAAGATGAATTAACAAAAACAACCAGAAGAATGGGATACTGTGGTAGTGGCGTTGTTAAGATGAATAAACAAAAACAACCAGACGAATGGGATAATGTGATAGTGGCGTTGTTAAGATGAATTAACAAAAACAACCAGAAGAATGGGATACTGTGGTAGTGGCGTTGTTAAGATGAATAAACAAAAAACCATGTTTTCTGGCCAAATTTATAAATACGTGTTTCTTCCATAGTTAACTGGCTAGAATGAAACATTTAGCGTAACGACACGAACAAACAAAATAACAAACAAACCTCTCCAGGAACAACCGATTTGTTACACGTCCATTTTTATCGTTACTTTGAACATGAAAACGAACCATTAATTTATCCTTATGACACATCGTGCTCGTCTGATCAAAGCAATTACAATTTACAATGAGATATAAGATATCTTTTCTAGATTAATATGCCAGGATTATTATCCTTAATGTCTGTCATTTACCTATAGATAGAATGAATTTGACGTCACTCGGGTATTTGTTATTGCTTTTTGCCATCCGCGTTTATGAGTAATTCTCACTGAACTGTATTAAGCAGACTATAAACGTTCAAGATTGGGATGGGTTTTTTTTTTGGGGTTTTTTTTCTTTGTTTTTTTTTTCTTTCTTTCTTTCTTTGTCTGGCACCTTTCATACACACGTATTCAGTTCTCTAACAAATGCAGTGAATAATATATATGTACGTGTTATCAATTTTTACCACCCCAACCCCTAACCATCTTGTAAAATCAAACACTCATCCATTGGGAGTGGGGGGGGGGGGAGAGATACCATAGCAAATACCAAGCGATTGATATAATATAAATATATTCACTTGACCTTTCCGATCGGAAGTGACCTTTAGGATTCTATCATAATAATACGATTCAATAGTCTGATGTCACGCCGCCCGGCAACGGCGGCCATCTTGGTTCTAAACAATGAAAATCATTACTTTTTATTTTTCATGCTGGCTAGAACTTTTCATATGCCTTGTGATCAGAATGTGTAAAAGTCAAAACATGATCAAATTTATGTGGGGTTTTTTTCCTCTGGATACGCTTTTATGCTCGCCGGATAAATATTCCATACGGCGTCCGCCATTGTTCCGATAGTTTAGAGCCACTGTTACTAAGTTACCATGCGTCATTAGAAAGGAAGTGACGCTACGACTGTTGAAGAGTATTTGTATGGCAGTGTTCTTTCGTTCAATATAAATAGAAACAAAACGGGGGATATTAGTCACTTACCCAAGAGATTGCTCACCAATCAAAACATGAAATTTCTGATACACCTTCGATCGTGTTCGGACAAGCATGGTTGGTTGTTTGTTAACAATAACATGAATCAAATCGACCTCTCTCTAATTATTTTATACCGCCAGATAGGTGACTAGTTATCACACGATTTTCTCGATCATTATATTATTATAAACTTTTAAGTAGATATATATAGTATGCACTTGGCAAAGGAGTTCACAACATTGCCACCCGGAAGTATAACGGATCAACACACAAAAATCTGTGTAACCATGAACTTTTATAGTCAGGTTAATACAGTTTAGTGAGAATTACTCATAAACGCGGATGGCAAAAAAACAATAACAAAGACCCGAGTGACGTCAACTTCATACTATCTATATATAGATAGTATGCGCTTGGCTAAGAAGCTCATAACATTACCATCCGGAAGTATAACGGACCAACTCACAAAACTTTGTGCAGCCATGAACGTTTATAGTCAGGTTAATACAGTTCAGTGAGCATTACTCATAAACGCGGATGGCAAAAAACAATAACAAAGACCCGAGTGACGTCATCTTCGAACTATCTATAAACATGTTTTTCTTTTTTGGCTCTATTTAACAAGGGGTAGAACAGCGGGTATTTTACTTAGACACACAGCATCTGTGTAGTTGATGTTTACCAATCACTGCCATTGTTTACATTTTGACGGCTGTTCGAGAGGCGCGGTTATCTAGGTATCAATGCCATCATAGTTATTCTCTCCCAAGTTGAAAAAAAAACAACTTTTTTTTCGGTTGGGAGAGTCAGTCTGATTAAAGTGTGCGGCTATGTGGTCTTGTGATCTGGCACTCTTCCGACGTGCACTTATTTGCAGGTCTGATAACCCAAGTCCTTATGGATCACTGTTGTAATGGAAATCTTTAAAAAATGACGCAAAATGTTGTCCATTACAACAATGTTAAACTAGGCCCATAAGTGAGTGCGGATGCCAGACCTGTATATATGTACACGTCGCATTCTTTGGATCGGAAAGTCCTGGGGTTCGATTCCGGCTCCAAGCTTCGCATAGATGAGTCAATGGAAAAGGCTCTTTAATCACATTCTCTCACCATACTCAGGTGTCTCTGTCGGGGGGAAAATTGTAATATCGCGTAACAAGCGTCATGTATCGTCCTACACATTAACTGTTGCTGTTGGCTATGGATCCTATGTAAAGCGTTTTGAGCAGGCTTTAGTGGATGTTGCTCTAAATAAATGCTTAATTATGGTTTATTTTTTTTATTTATGCGTCAAATAAGGGGAAGGGGCGGGGAATTCATTGTATCTAATTCCAATGCCGCTATAAAATGTTCTTTGTAAAAGGCTTTGGTTTCCAAGATTGCTTGCGTAAAGAAATGCATAAAGACACGCATAAAGAAATGCATAAAGACATGCATAAAGACATGCATATAGAAAGGCATAAAGAAATGAACCAGTTGATTTTTGACCAGTAAAAACATGGAATTTGTCAACACACCTTCACACGCACTCGGACATAATTTTATGACAAACCTTCACACGTGCTCGGACAAAAATGGTTGTTTATAAACAATTACGTGAATGAAATCGACCTCTCTCTCTCTCTCTCTCTCTCTCTCTCTCTCTCTCTCTCTCTCTCTCTCTCTCTCTCTCTCTCTCTCTCTCTCTGTCACATTGTTATTGTTTTAATACCGCCATATAGATAGAATGAAGATGACGTCACTCAAGCCTTTGTTATTGTATTTTGTCATCCGCGTTTGTGAGTACTTCTCACTAAACTGTATCAACCACACTATAAAAGTTCATGGTTACACACAGTTTTGTGTGTTGGTCCGTTATACTTCCGGATGGCAATGTTATGAGCTTCTTAGCCAAGCGCATAATATCTATATGGGTGACAAGTTATCACACGATTTTCTCGATCATATTATAAACGTGTAAGTTTACACATATGTTTCTGTGTTGGTTTTATTGATCAAGCGTAAAACAGTGGGTATTTTGCTAAGACACATTCTATCCATAGTAAATCCCGTGTAGTTTGCTATGTCCACCAATCACGGCCATTGTTACAGTATGGCGGCTGTCGGAAAGGTGTGGTTATCGAAGAGTTTATTGTCCTCGATTTAGCACAATGGGAGCGATCTATAGATAGTATGCATATGACGTCACTCAGGCCTTTGTTATTGTTTTTGCCATCCGCGTTTGTGAGTTGTTCTCACTAAACTGTATTAACCTGACTATAAACGTTCATGGTTACACAGAGTTTGTGTGTTGGTCCTTTATACTTCCGGATGGCAATGTTGTGAACTCCTTGGCCAAGCGCATTCTCTCTATATTCATGTTTTCGTCCAACCCAGTCATCAATCACATGATTTGTTGATTTCCAACGATTGGATATTTCTTAACAAATGTAAACATGCTGCTTTGTTTATGAAAGTTGTAAACATTCAAATGTGTCAAGCTGAACAAAATGACCAATCGTGATGTCAGATATTTCAAAAGTTGTGAATACGTTTGACTATGTAGGTCACTTTGAGCACATTTTACAATGTGATCAATGACCTCGAGCACATGGAAAGGGAATATAGATCATGCCCATGACTTTCTTCCCAAATGTAATTGAATCGTCATCAAATTAACCAGTTAACTGTTGTAATTTGGAAACACACGTACGTATTCAAAAATTTGGCCAGAAAACTCAACCTTCAATTATCGATAGATTTATATCAACCTCATCTTGGTAAAAACTCTCAAAACTGGGACTTCGGCGAAGTCTTTCTTGAAGTTCCAGGTTTGAGAATTTTTGCCAAGATGAGGGTACTTGGAGGACGAGTTTTCTGGTCAAATTCTTAAATACGTGTCTTCCCATAATTAAAGCATTTTGCTAGTAATAAATAGTAAAACAACACAATCTAAAATAGATAACACAACAAAGACAAAACACGTCAGGTATTGACTGCACTCCCGTACTCTGGAAAAACCTATATTTAAACATTTGGCCAGAAATCTCGTCCTTCAAATTTCGATTGATTTAAATGACTCTCATCTTGGCAAAATCTCTCAAACCCGGGACTTGCCGAAGTCCCAAGTTTCAGAGTTTTTGCTATGAAGAGAGTCATTTAAATCGATCGATATTTCAAGGACGAGTTTTCTGGCCAAATTTATAAATATGGGTTTTTCCAGAGTAAGGGAGTACAACAGCACACCCAGTTGCGTGTCATGATGTTCTTCATTCTTCGTCGGGCTTAAAATTAATAGGTTTTCAAAATTTCACTGATACCATTAATAACCACAAAAAAATACAACAATCGTAATACCACCAATACGTACAATAATAATAATAATAATAATAATATAATAATAATAATAATAATAATAATAATAATAATAATAATAATAATAATAATAATAATAATAATAATAATAATAGTAATAGGGAACAAACGTGTATAGTCAAAATAATGGTTCCAATCTCATTGGAAGTGTAAAACCACTATTCCGGAGGACTGAATACAAACATTTTATGATCGTTAGGTTTCAGAGCGATGGCATCTTATACCTAAATAAATATTGGTCGCCAACAAAGACAATCCGTCCTCGCTCTTTTACATCCCGTAATCCTAAGAATAGATCTGTAAATGAGCTCTATAAAAATTGACTGAAACTCTTCTACAAACTGAAGATTCAAGTTTGTTTGTTTTTTTAAATAAGGGCATCATTGGAGAGGAGAGTGATAAATACAATACATTAAAATAGTGGGTGTTATTACTTACTGGAAGTATGATTTGATGTAATAGGAATGCTAAATAAGCATGTCATTCATATAAGTAAAGATGACTTCTTAAAGAATCTGCCTATACATCCTATTACTAAAATAGTTATGCCAAGTTATGATTCAATATGTAACAATATGCATTATTTATACAATGTCCAGAGGATTGGCTACACACTTCCAAGAATTTTTGAACCGGAAAAGAGGAAGGTGTAATGTTACGCCTTCCTTCCATGTCCTCGAATAGCCTGTACTGTAATATGAATGAATGGGTTTTCCAAACGTTTTATTCAACGAACGGTGTCTGGTGTCTCACTTCATGGAATTGAAGGTTAACCCTCTCCTTGCCACGTGCAGCAAAATCGTCACATTTGTTACAATCAGCGACTATATGTGCGGCTATGTGGTCTAGTGGTATGGCACTCGCTTTCGGATCGGAAGGTCCTGAGTTCGAGCCTCGCTCGGCGTATAGTTGAGTCCTTGGAAAAGACTCTTTACTCATATTCTCTCACCGTACTCAGGTGTAAAATGACCGTTAACAAAGTTGTCTTTGTCCGAAAAATTGTAATATCGCCTAACAGGCGGCATGTCCCGTCTTACATGTTAAATGTTGCTGTCGACCAGGGACCCCATGTAAAGCGCGTTTAGCACATTTAGTGGATATTATGCTATATAAAAGCTCACTTTTTAAAAAAATTATATAGTACTATTAGTAGACGATGGTAACAACACATTTTTCTTATTCAAATTTATTTTGTACATCGTAAACTTTGAAGAATGATCTTTGTTTGATTAATAAGAACAGAGTTATTTTGTAGAGAGCTTCTTTGAGGTTTTTTAAATCGATTTTTCTGCTATGTTAGCCTGCCATTTGGGGAACATACTGAAAATGATCAGTAAGGAAAGAGTTCAATCACTCAACCCTAACACCGACTATATCCGTAGTATACTCGGGTTACTTTTACCCCATGCCTATTTATTACATTTTTATGAGACAAATTATAGGCGTAGCATCAAAGCTAATGTTTTTAGTTTGTGCATGTTAATGGTAGTTGAATAAAACTATCTATGTACATGCTCATTTTTAATACATTTTTTCCAATTTTGAAAAGTAGTAAAAATCTCTAGGATTGAGTGAGTTAAAGGACAAAGAATTGTTTTGTTTGTTAATATTTTTTTTCCTTAAGGGCTTCGTCAACCAAATGTTTATGTGATAAACAAAAAAATGCTTTAAAGTCCTGTAGAGTTTTTCACCGTTGGCCTCCGCTATTTGAAAGGTAGCGTGGCTCAGCAGTATGTTCTTTGCAACGTACCAGAAAAGGTACCGAGTTCAAATTATACTCCCCTGCACTGTGTGGCGTTGAGCAAGTCACCTTGCCCCTGCCTAGCTAACTTTGCGGCGCTGCACTGCGACTGACGTTTGGGTTATTCCAGTCCTTCCTTGGGATAAAAAAAAATTGAGCTTTATATAGCGCAATATCCACTAAACGTGCTCAAAGCGCTTTACAAGAGGTCTATGGTCAACAGCAACATTTAACATGTAGGACGGTACACGCCGCCTGTTATGCGATATTACAATTTTTCGGACAACGACACCGCTGTTAACGACCAGGTATTCATTTTACATCGGAGTATGGTGAGAGAATGTGAGTAAAGAGCCTTATCCAAGGACTCAACTATGCGCCCAGCGCGAGGCTCGAACCCAGACCTTCCGATCCGAAAGCGAGTGTCATACCACTAGACCACATAGCCGCACCCTAGAGACAAATTTCCCCTTGGGGATGATTAATGGGAATTTAATTTATTAATTATTTTGATTTGATGGGCTTCGTGCAGCGGGTGTGAACACGTCCTGACTTCCAAAAAGCAAAATTGTAAGAATCGTATATAACTCCAGCCCACCCATTGGAAAATCCTATTATTTCTTAATTAAGACGTAATCGTTGAATAATGTTTTGAATGATTTGAATAATAAGTCTATTCGTCGATTGCAGAATAATTTCGCTCATTTTTTTTATTTTTTTTGGTGAAAATGACAGTTGATTGACAATTAAAAAGAATCTTTTGCTGCGCACAAATATAAATCCAACGTTGTTCTCTTTTTAGTCAAGTTGTCATTCAAGCAGGTGGGGGGGAAAAAAACAAATTTTGGCTAATCGACGAGCATAAATCCCATGTTTTTGACATTAAATGCAATCTTAACAAATTGTTAGTTTGTCATGGCATGATGGGGAGTCTCTGGTCTGTCTTCCCACCCTAACCTGTATTCTTTGTCAACTGAAAACATCAGGAGTTGAGCTGCAGATGCATGTTCCTCCTATCATTGATTTTTATAGGGTTTAGTCAAGTAACCTTCTTTCTGTCTTTCCCAAAGTCTCTTCCATGATTGACGGTCGCCCATTCCCCCGCCACCTACTGTAAGTAAGTAAGTAAGTAAGTAAGTAAGTAAGTAAGTAAGTAAGTAAGTAAGTAAGTAAGTAAGTAAGCAAAGGTTGGTCACAAACTATGTTTTCTAATAATGACCATTTGATAGATTTATTATTCTATAGAAGGAATGAAGATGACATCACTCAGCTCTTGATTACTAATTTTTAGATAACTTGTTACTGATTAGTTCTCTATCCAAAGGATAGCTAGAAATGCTATCATTGTCAGTTTCACGCTATAGAAACCGGTATAAACTCCGGCTCCATGAGCTCGTAATGGCTCTGAAGGACTAACTACTTTATTGATGACCCAATTAACGGGGTTTAATCCTATATAAATAGGAGAGAAAAGGGGAGAGATCATTATATTATAAAAAAGTAACCCACCTGCCTCAAGGAATGGGGGGTTGGGCGTAGGATTAACAACATAGTTGAGTCCTTGGAAAAGACTCTTTATTTACCTCACATTTTCTCACCGCACTCAGGTGTAAAATGAGTACCTGGTCGTTAACAGCGTTGTCTTTGTCCGAAAAAAAATTGTATTATCGCCTAATAGTAACAGGCGTCGTGTCTCGTCCTACATGTTACGTGTTTCCGTTGGCCAGGGATCCTTGTAAAGTGCTTTGAGCACGATTAGTGGGATATTGCGCAATATATATTTTTTTAAAAGCTCAACTCAACTCAGCCTCATAAAAAACAAGATGTTACAGTAACTGAAACAGAAACAGAAACCGCGGCAGCTAGAGAAGCGGACCAGAAAACTGGCTTCATAAAAGGAAAGCAGGCCTGTCCTGGAATACAGCACAGCCACTGCAAGGCCAGCCGACGACCACAAGGAATGGAGGTGCCTCGAGGCCCGAAGAGGATTGAGGAAGTACTTTGTATTTTGTACTCCGCTTTCGGATCGTAAGGTCCTGGGTTCGAGCCTCGCTCTCGGCGCATAGTTGAGTCCTTGGAAAAGGCTCTTTACTCACTTTCTCTCACCGTACTCAGGTGTAAAATGAGTACCTGGCCGTTAACAGCGTTGTCTTCGTCCGAAAAATTGTAATATCGCCTAACAGGCGGCATGTCCCGTCCTATATGTTAAATGTTGCTGTTGACCAGGGACCCCCTGTAAAGCGTTTTGAGCACATTTAGTGGATATTGCGCTATATAAAGCTCAATTTTTTAAAAGCTCAACGGTCAGATTCTTATTTTACACCTGAGTACGGTGAGAGAATGTGAGTAAAGAGACTTTTCCAAGGACTCAACTATGGGCTGAGCAACGCTCGAACTCCGGACCTTCCGACCCGAAAGCGAGTGTCATACCACTAGACCACATAGCCGCACAAGCATTGTTTTTATTCTGAATATAGAGCGCCCTCTATAGATAGTTCGAAGATGACGTCACTCAGGCCTTTGTTATTGTTTTTGCCATCCGCGTTTGTGAGTTGTTCTCACTAAACTGTATTAACCAGACTATAAAAGTTCATGGTTACACAGAGTTTGTGTTTTGGTCCTTTATACTTCCGGATGGCAATGTTGTGAACTCATTGGCCAACCGCATTCTATCTATAAATCGAATAATCTATTTTTATACCTTACGACATGTCACAGCGTTCTTATCAGACATCATCACTGTTCAACCGATATTCTATAAGAGGATTACTCGTCTGTCTTCTGTTCTTTTAACCAGCTAACTCACGTATTCTGGAGGAAAAAAAAACACCTATTTCAAAATTTGGCCAGAAAACTCGTCCTTCAAATATCGATCGATTTCAATTAACCTCATCTTGTTAAAAACTCCTCCCAAGGTCTCCCATGAAGTCCCAGGTTTCAGAGTTTTTGCTAAGTTGAGGGACATTTAAATCGATCGATATTTGAAGGGTGAGTTTTCTGGCCAAATTTCTAAATACGTGTTTCCCCCCGGAGCTAATTTCTTTTATCTGGGGACGTCCCAAAAATAGGATGAGAAGACATTGATCCGTCTCTGTGCCTGGACGGAATAATAATAATAATAATAATAATAATAATAATAATAATAATAATAATAATAATAATAATAATAATAATAATAATAATAATAATAATAATAATAATAATAATCATAATCATAATAATAATCATAATAATAATAATAATAATAATAATAATAATAATAATAATAATAATAATAATAATAATAATAATAATAATAATGATATTACTTCTCCGACGATCATAAAAGTGTATCCAGAGGAGAAAAACATTATAAATTTGATCACGTTTCATGACCATGTTATACGGATTAGGGGTCCCGATAGCTCAGTTGGTAGAGTACTCGCCCGCCTAGCAGTAAATGGGTAGCTGGGTTTATTAAATCTGGCGGAAAGTACATTGACTAGCGTCCTATCCAAAGGGTAGCAAGTCATTGCTATTGCCCATTTCACGCTATAGAAAATAGAAACCGGGATAAACTCCGGCTCCATGGGCCGAATGGCTCTGAAGGACTACTTTATACGTATTGATCAACTGGGGTCTCATTTTGATGTAAGAAAACACTATTTCTTAATGTTATCTTCATTTGTGTTAACTTTGGAAAACACGGGCGATCTCTGTTGACATCAGACATCTTGTTTGATGGATTATCTATATTCCTTCATGGAATGCCAAAGTGACGATATCTAATGGTGCGGCTATGTGGTCTTGTTGTATGACACTCACTTTCGGATTGGATGGTCCTCGCTCGGCGCATAGTTCAGACATTGGAAAAGGCTCTTTACTCACAATCTCTCACCTTACTCAAATGTAAAATAGGTACCTGGACGTTAACAGCGTTGTCTCTGTCGGAAAAAAAATCGTATTATCGCCTAACAGGCGTCATGTCCCGTCCATCATGTTATATGTTGCTGTTAGCCAGGGACCCCTTGTAAAGCGCTTTGAGCACGATTAGTGGATATTGCGCTATATAAAAGATCAATTTAATTTTATTTTATTCCTTCATGGAAATGTTATTTAGGGAACGGTATCTAATGGTGCCGTGGCGGAAGAGCGTACTTTTGTTTTTAACCTCAACCAATGAAACATAAGCATCGACCCAAGGGTTAATGGTTGGTTTCCCTTTCAACATGTCTATAATATTATTAGCATTGATTGCCATCCTTAACGACAAAATCGATAAAGAGATATGTAGGAAAAACAGTTGTATTAATTTGACCCTTGCATTTGACCTTTTTGTGGGCAGGTTTTCCAATAGTGTCATATGGATTCAATATGGTGGCATTTGAGTACAATAAAAAAAAAAAAAAATTAAAAAACCTACAACAATTTCCTAGATAAACATGAACAGACTCTCAACACCGTCTGATCTTTTCGTGGGCTGATCACGTGAAAAATCACGTTAACTTGAGCTTTTTATATAGCGCAATATCCACTAAAGTGCTACTATACTAAAAGCGCTTTAAAGGGGTCCCTTGGGCAACAGCAACACGTAACATGTAGAACAAGACATGACGCCTGTAGACAATAATACAATTTTTTTTCCGACAGAGACAACGCTGTTTGCGGCCAGGTACTCATTTTACACCTGTGTACGGTGTGAATGTGAGTAAAGAGCCTTTTCCAAGGACTTAACTATGCGTCGTCTAGGCTCGAACCCAGGAAATTTCGATCCGAAAGCGAGTGTCATAGCACTCGACCACATTGCCTCACAAAGGTTAGCGCTTGGCTAAGAAGCTCACAACATTGCCATCCGGAAGTATAACGGAACAACACACAAAAGTATGTGTAACCTTTAACGTTTATAGCCTGGTGAATACAGTTTAGGGAGAATGACTCATAAACGCGGAAGGCAAAAAGCAATAACAAAGACGTGAGTGACGACAACTTCATACTATCTATAGATAGTTCGAAGATGACGTCACTCGGGACTTTGTTATTGTTTTTTGCCATCCGCGTTTATGAGTAATGCTCACTGAACTGTTTTAACCCGACTATAAACGTTCATGGATACACATAGTTTTGTGTGTTGGTCCGTTATACTTCCGGATGGCAATGTTATGAGCTTCTTCGCCAAGAGCATACTATCTATAGATAGAATGCGCTTGGCGAAGGAGTTCACAACATTGCCATCCGGAAGTATAACGGACCAACACACAAACTCTATGTAACCATGAACTTTTATAGTCTGGTTAATACAGTTTAGTGAGAACAACTCACAAACGCGGATGGCAAAAACAATAACAAAGGCCTGAGTGACGTTATCTGCATACTATCTATATCCAACTGGCAAGTTATTGTTGTGAGTTTTCTGGCTAAGCGAAATGCATCAATAATTTAATCGAGAAAATCGTGTGATAACTACTAATCCATTTGGCGGTATAAAAACAATAACAATGATCAGAGAGAGAGGCTGGTTCCGATCACGTTATCATTTGTAAACAACCAACAATGTTTGTCCGAGCACGTTTGAAGGTGTGTCGCAAATTCCATGTTTTGATTAGGTAGTCAAAAATAAACTGGTTAATAGTCATCAACAATGATGGTAGCTTGTGTTCGTAAACAAATCGCTGTACAGCTGTCTCCATTCGGTTCAGTCTTCTGGACGTCATAATAAATTGTTTTTCGCAGGTTCAAATGTAGATTTGTAATAGGATTCAATAGTCCGCCCAGCAACCAGCAGCTTGGTTCTAAACAAAGATAATCGGTACTTTTTATTCTTCATGCAGAAAGTTTCACATGACATGTGATTAGAATGTATAAAAGTCAAAACATGATCAGATTTAATATGTTTTTCTCTTCTGGGTACACTTTTATGCTCGTGGGAGAAGTATTTCAAAACGGCGGTGATGGTGATAATGGCGTCCGCCATTGTTCCGATAGTTTGGAACCAGTTACTAGGTGTCATTACACAAGCCCAGGATTCCACCGAGAGAATCCCACTCAAATGCCTATAAAACATATTCAAAACAAAACAGTGGATTACAGAGAGATGATTTACTAGGAAAAAATATCATCTTCCAAAACTATAACTATATATATTATATTTGACCATTTCCCTCTCAGCCAAGGACTCTGGTCAGGGCCAGGACAAATCGAAGTTACCCCATTCCCAGACAAAGACAGAGGCAACCAGGAAAACAGATATAGAGAAGCAGAATACCCAGCAAATGACCTCCCGGCCCACTTTTAGGGGTCAAAAGAACCCACCCAGATGTTTCAGTCTTTGAGGGCATTACTTATAAATATGCGAGTGTAATAAAAGAAGAAGAAAAAAAGAAGAGAAGCACCCAGCCCCCCACCAAGGCAATCCAAATGAAAACGTCGATACTTGCCAACATGGTGTAGCGTAGAATGACGTCAAAACTAATCGATTACGATAATTACTTGTATTCGCATCACTCGCTTGGGACATTTGGCCGATATCGACCTACGCGTTATTGGAAATACGCTTAGAGGCACTTTATTTATTCGTGGAACTCTTGATTATGGAAATGAGCAACCTTGTTGGTAATAATCATATTAATCACCATCATCATCATCATCATCATCATCATCATCATCATCATCATCATCATCATCATTATTTTTATTATCGTTATCTTCTTTATTAATGTTATTGTTATTATTATTATTATTATTATTATTATTATTATTATTATTATTATTATTATTATTATTATTATTATCATCATCATCATCATAATCACCATCATCATCATCATCATCACCATGATCATTAATATCATTATCATCATCATTATCATTATCATCATTTCCAACATCTTTATTATCATCATTATCACCATTATCATCTTTATTATGTGTCTCTTCAACGAGGGAGAGATTCAATGATGTCTATTATTGAATAACATGCAGATTTTAATCAGGGGGTTCCTATTCAAAGTGTACCGTTCATTTTTAATTGCTGTGACACGTCCCAAACAAGTTGTTTGTTTTTTTTTTCAAATCTTTGCGGTTTCTAATCAAAATATCCCAAGCATAGCAACATAACAAAGCTTTATTATGCTTGTGAATCCAACACGCTGACCCAAAGTGCACAGATTCGCAGGTCTGATAACCGAACACAATTATGGGCTTGTTATAATTTAACAGTGTTGTAATGAACAATACTTTGCGGATTTTTTGAGAATATTTCCATTACAACAATGAGCCTAAAACAATTTGCGTAATCGGATCTGTAAATGAGAACACGTCGCGCAGAGTTGATTTCAGCGTGCACTTTTGTGCAATTAGTGAATTGTGGCTATACAGTATGAATCTAGGTCACTGGCCTGACTCAAATAGGCTCGATTATTTGAACGTTGGCATCCAGAAGTTATAATGAAAAGATAATAAAACTAAACTACAGAGCTGCTAGCGTACTTGAAATTTTTTTTTAATTCGTGGTTTCCAAGGTTAAAAAATGAAAAAAAAGTCAATATATAGCTTTACAAATCAATAATTTGCCATCACCATGATCCATAAATGTTTCGGAGTCCTGAATATAGGATCTAAGGAACTAAATGTTCCTTTTCAAAAGATTTATAGAGCCAAAGAGTCGAATGAAGCTCTGTAGCTGGGGCAAAAAATTCGTAATTCTTCGAATTTTTCTTAATACTAGGTGGGTCTGAAGCTACGTGAGGCAATCGTTATTATTATTATTATTATTATTATTATTATTATTATTATTATTATTATTATTATTATTATTATTATTATTATTATTATTATTATTATTATTAATATTAATATTATCATCATCATCATCATCATCATCATCACCATCATCATTATATTATTATCATCGTTATCATCATCATCGTCACTATCATCCATTAACAGTATGGTAGTAGTAGTAGTAGTAGTAGTAGTAGTAGTAGTAGTAGTAGTAGTAGTAGTAGTAGTAGTAGTAGTGGCAACTTTGAAAAGAAATACATAACATTTCATTATAAAAACGTATAAGACCCTTTTTTAAGTTAAAATGTATTCTGAATTATATGAATATAGATTCTCGATGTCTAGAGCCCTTTGTGAAAATAGGCGAGCTAGTGAGAGTTAAGAAAAGGATTTTATAAACTTACTTTTATGTATTCAGCCGATGAAACCGAGCTGGTATCAATGTTATCTATACCATTGTCATACGTACTCCTTCCACGATGTTGAATGATATTCCAAATTTTATAACTGTTTACATAGATAATGTTATGTCAACAAAGATACTCCATATAGTTAGGGTAAATTATCATCCAAAACATTCACATAGAGTCAAAGAAACCAAAGGCTGACTTTGGCTTGATTTGATTCCGATATCATATTGCTATAAGAATATGATATAATATACAATTCAAACATCTCTCAAACTAATTTAGTTAACATAAGTCAATCAGAAACTAAATAATAATGATATAATTATATTATTATTATAACAACACAACGCACAATCTTTATGAATAAGCTCGCGATTACCGCAACACAAAACACTCGTTTAAAAAAAAAGGAATTATAATATTATTAATCACTCTAGATAGCTCTAAACACAGATTGAATGTTTTGATACAACTCTCGCTTTCAAAAGAAAATAATATTAGAATAATAATATTTAAAAACAAAACAAATGGGACTTTACAAAAATTTGAACCGACTGTCGAATGTGTGAATGAAGCCGAGAGGGGAGCGAGCAGCCGACGATTTCAGTAAGGCCACGGCGGTTAGTTATAGCCAGACAGCAGACAGACAGCAAGGGTGGTGGTACAACTCCCCTACTCTGGAAAAAACATATATTAAGAAATTTAGCCAGAAAACTCGTCCTTCAAATTTCGATCGATTTAAATGACCCTCGTCTTAGTAAAAAATTTCAAACCTGGGACTTCGAAAGTCCCAGGTTTGAAATTTTTTACTAAGACGAGGGTCATTTAAATCGATCGATATTTGAAGGACGAGTTTTCTTGCCAAATTTCTTAATATGTGTTTTTTCCAGTGCAAGGTAGAATATTGGCGCTTGTTAACTCGGTGCACCATCCGCGTTTTTTTTTGGTGCTCAGCCAGCCAGCCAGCCGACCACCGTTGCGTGCGAAGTGCGAGTTCACATTTTTAGGATTTCATGGCCCCGCGCGTCATTCCTCCCTCCCCCCTCCCCCCATATCTCCACAGCCCCAAACAACAACTGGCGCGTTCATGATGCATATTTATAGCATTTCACGTCGTTCAACGTGGCGCACACGAAAGAAAAACTATGAAAAAATCTCAAATAATTGATATTCAACAAACTCTCGCATAAAGAAAAATAAAAATTTTAATTACGTGTGCATTTTTTAAAAGAAAGTATTTCCACGGTTTCACCATGCTCAATTAGCTTTGCATCGCTTCATTTATTCCCTCTGCATTCCATGTGCAACACTTGGCCAGTTTCAACACAGTCCAAAGTAAGCCTTTGGGAGTTTCTTAAATTCGACCAGTCATGCAATACCCTTCCTAATTTACATTCATCGAAGTCAATATTCAAATATCAATCGATTAAAATGACCCTTATCTTGGCATAATCTCTCAAAACTATGTCAACATATATACAGGTCTGACATCCGAACTCACTTATGGGCCTAGTTTAACATTGTAGTAATGGACAATATTTTGCGTCATTTATTTGAGATTTCCATTACAACAATGAACCCATTAGAAATAGGATTCCATAGTCTGATGTCACGTTGCCCAGCAACGGCGAGCAGCCTGGTTCTTAACAAAGAAAATCGGTATTTATATTCTTCATGATGGCTAGAACTTTTTCACATGTCGTGTGATCAGGATGTATAAAAGTCAGAACATGATCAGATTTATAATGTTTTTCTCCTCCGGATACACTTTTATGTTCGTGGAGAAGTATTTTATAAGCCAGTTACTGAGTTACTGTGCGTCATTACGAGGGAAGTGACGTCACGACTGTTGACGCCAATTGGGTTTATCAGACAGACCTGCAAATAAGTGCACGTCGTCTCAAACCTATGAGACTTCCTGGCCACCCAGCAGTCATCGGGTAGCTGAGTCAGTTTGATTTTCGGAAAGTATTTTGCGTTATATCCAAAGGATAGCAAGAAATTACTATTGTCCATTTAACGCTATAAACACCAAGATAAACTAGCCTCTAAATGACTATGAAGGACTAATTAAATAACGCTGTCATAATTTTGTCAAGTCTAACGAAAGAGTGAAAATGGAGAGACTTAGTATGGAAACAATACAGACAATGGATGTTTCGGGTACAAACCCTTCGTCAGCACAACAATTCACAAATTAACGTGGAAAACAAATAAAATAAAATGAATTTTATTTTATGTGTTTCCCATCTTAATTTGTGTAGTGTTGTGCTGACGAAGGGTTTGTACCCAAAATGTCTATTCAAAGTGTTTTAACTGGTTTTGTTTGTTTCTGTTTTTTTTTTTTTTTTTTTTGCTGAAAACGAGTTATTGTGTTTTGTTTTTTAGCCCCAAACGTTCAATGCTTTGTATTTTGTCCTTTTGTTTGTTGGTATTATGTTTTAAAGCATCGTTGCTCAGCGGTACGATTTTTGTTTCGTACCTGAAAGGTACCGAACTCGAATACCCATTGCGACTGTGACCTTAAGCAACGAGTCACCTCGCCCTAACCCAATTTACTGCGGGAATTTTATTTTATTTTTAAAGGTCATTTATTTATATTAATTTTTGTACATAAACTTTTATTAAATACAAGTTATGGGCGTCTATTTCATAATTTATCATAAAATTTCCACGTACAAAATCCTTAACATGCATGTGGGCTTTTGAAGTTTTATGTTTCATTATAGCAATAAAATCAGAATATCTTAATTTATCTCACTCATAAATAAATACAGAGATACATGTAATATCTATGATACATAAATACCAATATTTTTTCTTTTTTTTTTTTTTTTTTGTATATAACAAAGCTGCCTACTTGAAATTTCAAAAATTCGAAGTTTCCAAGGGAAAAAGAAGAAAAATTCACTTTAAATAGCTTTAGAAATAAATTATTTTCTCTCAGCATGGTCCCAAAATGCTCCAAAGTCCTGAATATAGGTTCTAAGAAGCTAAACTTTCCTTTTCAACATAATTTATTGAGTCAAAGAGACCTATGCAGCTCTGTAGGTGGAGACAAAAAATTTCGTATTTCTACGATTTTTTTTCTTAGTACTAGGCAGGTCTGGTATAATATTCTTTAAAGAAAAAAAAAAAAAGAAAGAAAGAAAACACGTTCCTTTCATTAATTGAAACATATCAGACAAAGTTCAATGAATTTCCCATAAATTGGAATATCCGTTCAGATTAAAATGTAATATTAGATTTAGATGAATTTTAGATTAGTTTTATTCCTGGTACTTCTTTATAATATGTTTGTTTATTTGTTTGTTTCAAATGTGGATCTTTACGTCGATCATTTGTTTGTTGTGGTTGTTTTGGTTTGGTTTGGTTTGATTCTTTTGTTTTGTTTTAATTTTTGTTGTCTTTTTTTTTCTTTTTTTTTTTTCTTTTTGTTTTTTGTTGTTGTTTTTTTTTTTTTTTTTGGGGGGGGAGGGGGTATTTGTTTTCTGTGCCTTTATTTTTTAATTATTTTTTTATTTGTTTGTTTGTTGTTTTTTGTTGTTTTGTTTTGTTTTTTTTTTTGTTTAGCTTTGCTTTGTTTTGTGGGTGTTTTGTTGTTGGTTTTTTTATTTGTCTTTTTTTATCTTTTATAATTTGTTTCTATTTTCTTTGTTTTGTTTTTTTTTTTTTTTTTTTGTTTTTGCTTTTTTGTTTTTCATTTTTTTGGAGGGGTTGCTTTTATTGGGTTTCATTTTGGGGTTTGTTTATTATTTTTTGTTGTTGTTGTTTGAAGGGTTTTTTCCTGGTTTTTTTTTTTTTTTTTTGGGGGGGGGGGGTTTGTTTGTTTGTTTTTTTTTCTTGTTTTTTTTTTGGGGGGGGGGGGGGGGGGGGGGGGTTGTTGTTTGTTTGTATTTATTTTTACTTTTTTGGGAGGGGGAGGGGATGAAATAGAAACATCCTGAATTATTTATTATATGATGTTACATAATACACAATGATGACAAATCATGCATAGGATAGCGGTGATAAATCAATCGATGAATATTCATTGTAAAACAATAACAAATAACACTGTGTCACAACGCCCTAAAGTTCCTTAAAATGTAAGAGAAACAAAGAAACAAGAAGAAAAATGAAGGGTCGCCGTGTAATAGGAAACGCAGGCTATATGATTTATTAATAGTTACACATTATATTTATAGTAACACCCACCATGCATGTTAAACATAAATTGTGTTATTAGTCAGTTTCTTTCTGCACGGCTGGAGGAGGTATTTTTGCTATTTTTGTTTTGTTTTGTTTTTTACATTGTTTTGTTTATATGTCTTTTGTTGGGTTTTTTATTTTATTTTTTTTTGTATTTTGTTGTTATGTCATGGGGGGGGGGGGGGGGGAGAGGGGTTCAGGACATTGGAGTTTTATTGGTGGGGGTTGGGCGGGGGGGGGGGGGGTTATCTTTTGTTCTTGTATAAGATTTGTATTAAATAACTCGCATTGTAGCCAGTCAATCTATCATAACAATTGAAGACAGGGAGTTATGGCCCGTGAAAAAAAAATTTGACTTTCTTAAGATTTTGGGCCGTTTTCCTACAGAAGTTTTTTTTTTTTTAAAAAACCATTTTGAATTAAAATTAAAGTTATTATTTGCAGATCTCAATTTTGTTCTAAAATATTTTTCTTCTTTTTCATTGCTCTCTTTTTCTTTTCTTTTCTTTTCTTTTCTTTTTGTTTTTTTTTTTTTTTTGTTTTTTTGGGGGTTTTTTGGGTTTTTTGGGGGTTTTTTTTTGGTTTAAATCATGAATATATGCGACTATGTTATATAGTGGTATGACACTCGCTTTCGGATCGGAAGGTCCTGGGTTCGAGCCTCGCTCGGCGCACATTTGAGTCCTTGGAAAAGGCTCTTTACTCACATTCTCTCATCGTAATCAGGTGTAAAATAAGAACCTGGCCGTTAACAGCGTTGTCTCTGTCGGAAATAAAATTGTAATATCGCATTGATCCGCCCCCTAGTAGTCCTTCAGAGACATAAGGCTAATAGAGCCCGAGTTTATTCAGATTTCTATAGCGTGAAATGTAAAAAAGCAATTGCTTGCTACCATTTTGATAGAACGCCAGTCCATCGCAAAGTACTTTCCGCCAGGTCTAACAAAACCCAACATCCCAATAATTGCTAGGTGAATCGAGGGTGGGGGATGGGGGGGGGGAACTCTTGACTTCAACCGGGATCGATCTCGATCCCTTGGCATGTGAAGTGAGCGCTCTACCATCTGATCTATCGGACCACCATCTGTCGCCTGAATCCTGCATTATGTCAGATTGAACCAGATGGTGAACTGTGAATCTATAGATAGTTCGAAGATGACGTCACTCAGGCCTTTGTTATTGTTTTTTGCCATCCGCGTTTGTGAGTTGTTCTCACTAAACTGTATTAACCAGACTATAAAAGTTCTTGGTTACACAGAGTTTGTGTGTTGGTCCGTTATACTTCCGGATGGCAATGTTGTGAACTCCTTGGCCAAGCGCATTCTATCTATAGTCATAATAATAATCAGACATATTATTATGTTAACAACGGGTCCCGTTAGCTCAGTTGGTAGAGCACTCGCTTTTCACGCAAAGGGAACAAAGATCGATCCCGGGTGCAGTCGATATATATTTTTTTCTGTCCACCCAGTAGTGATATTGGGTAGCTGGGTCTGATAGATCTGGCGGAAAGTACTTTGCGATAGACTAGCGTCCTATCCAAAGGGTTCAAAGCAATTGATTTTGTCCGTTTCAAGTAAAAGAAACTGGGATAAACTCCGGTTCCATGGGGCTAATGAATGGCTCTGATGGACTACTTTATCTATAATATGATAACATTTTACTTTCTACTTTTTTAAAAAATGTTTTCTATCCTTTCCTCTTGATCATAACAAAAGTTGTTGGCACCAAATCCCATGATTCTGGATATAAATTCCATTTTCACCAATCAAGCCACCCGTCCCGACATTGGCGGCGATAGAATGGAGTACCTACATTAGATTTTACTCCATCATCATATATCATTATTATTGTATAGTATTATTCTCTGTCTCTAACTTGTCTTCTCGACTCCGGAGTCCGGACCAATGAGAAGAAATCGACTCTACCGTTTATTTTAACTCTTCGACTCTCATCATTGAGAGCGAAGTGCTTGGTTTGGCGTTAACAACAGCGACGACGACGACGACGACGACAACAACAACAACCACAAAACAATTAAGGCTGACTGTTCCTTATCGTTAATAGCGGTTTTGTTTTGTTTTGTTTTTCCCTTGTCTGAGAATGTCAGGATATGTAAATTGTTGAAGGACGTTGGTGATGATGATGATGATGATGATGATGATGATGATGGTGATGATGATGATGATGATGATGATGGTGATGATGATGATGATGATGATGATGATGATGATGATGATGCTATGATAATGACGACGACGACGATGATGATGATTATGATGATGATGATGATGATGATGATGATGATGATGACGACGACGACGACAATGATGATGATGATGATGATGATGATGATGATGACGACGACGACGATGATGCTGATGACGACGACGACGACGATGATGATGATGATGATGATGATGATGATGATGATGATGATGATGATGATGATGATGATGACGAGGACGATGATGATGATGATGATGATGATGATGATGATGATGATGGTGGTGATGATGTTTTGTTTTTCCCTTGTCTGAGATTGTACAGGACATAATTTAAGCTTTTGAAGGCCGCAATTTTGTTGTTGGGGTTTTTTGTTTATCTTTAATTTAGAAATGCGGTCAGAATTGGGAAGGGGAGTGGAGAGTAGGGGGGGATGGTGGATTGAACTGTATTTTTGATGGCCTTAATCTTAATGAGGACGATAGTAAATCAAACACTCCAGTGTTTTTATAACCTTGTTGAGGATTAAAGTTATATTTGCTATGACTGTTGGATAGCACGTCGCCACGTAATGACGAGAACAAATGTTTTGTAGTTTGTAAGTGTGAAGGGTTTAAAGGAATCACCCGATTATATTAGAGGGTGATGCATTTCTGATTGATAAGGATTTTGTTGGTGATGATGATGACGATGTTGATGGTGGTGGTGGTGGTGGTGGTGGTGGTGGTGGTGGTGGTGGTGGTGGTGGTGAATGATTGTAGTGATGTGATGGTTGAGGTGGTGGTGTGGTGTGTGTGTGGTGTGGTGTTGTGTGTGGTGGTGGTGGTGGTGGTGGTGGGGTGGTGGTGGTGTATGGTGGTGGTGGTGGTGGTGGTGGTATGTGTGGTGGTAGTAAAGATTGTAGTCGCTATAGTTAGCTTTAAAAATCAACAATTTACTCTCACAATGATTTAATAACACTTCAAAATCCTTAAAATTATATAGTCTGGTATCATCAACTTTCATTTTCAAAAAGTGTTGATGACTTAGAGATGCTCGTGAAGTTCTGAAAGTGGAGCCAAAATTTCGTAATTCTACGATTTATTTTGTAATAGTAATCAGGTCTGCATCACTCCTTTTCTCCTCGAGATACGTTTCGTTATATGTATGACCATTTTTGTTTTTATTTCATTACCTCCCCTTGTTTGTGCATGTTTTCATTACAATTACCTCCCCTTGTTATTCTATGTTTTCATTACAATTACATTGTAACAACAAGAAATAAAACGATTAGGGGGTGCCATAATAAGACAAAAGAGAACCAACCAACAAACAAGAACGTTGCTGTGACGAGAATCGTACCTGGGACCAGACTGGTACGGCACTCTCCGCCTGGCTATGAGTCAACGCCAATCAACGCATACAAGTTATAAGCCAGGTTATCATTGTTTTGTTGGGGTTTTTTTGGGTTTTTTTTTTTTTTTTTTTTTTTTGGGTGGGGGGGGGGGGGGTTATTGAAAGCCGGCAGAAGGTGGGGGGGGGGGGGTCATCATCATCATCGTCATTGCCTTTTTTACCCTGGGTCAGGGTATAGGCCACGGACAGTTTCCATCCTTCTCTATCCTGTTTGTTGTTTACTTCAGTTATTTTTTTTTTTTTTTTTTTTTTTTTTTTTTTTTTTTTTATTTGTTTGAAAAATTACCCAGGACGATAGGTAAAGGAAATTTCGTCTACGATACTTATCTTGTTTATTCAACATTTGTCTGATATGCCTCAGTAAATCCCATAGAAATACGTTATGAAACATATTATATTAATATAAATTCAAAAATCCCCTCTACCAATCCAAGCGAAATTTCTCTTTAAATGTCGAAAATAAAACGAGATGTCAACAGTGGGGCTCGAACCTTGGACCTCCGGGTGTAAGTACACTGCCTTATCCAATAAGCCATCTCGCCTTTTACAGAAATAGATCAATCCAATAATATTACTACCACTGACTAGCACCAACGCTAATGTGTACAATCAAAACATGCATCAATTTTCTCCGTTGTCCCCGGAAGCCAGTTCAGAAATTTTGTCGCCAAAACAACTTTGTTATTTAGTTCTCTAGAAAGAAAACGTTTAGGTCGCCGGATTTCGATCGATCGATCGATGAAGATGATGAGATTTGAACCTGGGACCAGTCTAGTACGGCACCCTCCGTCTGGCTATGAATCAACGCCATCCTCCTCTAAGTTTTAAGTAGATTAATCCCAAATTACCACTGACTAGCAGCAGCAGTGTTATTGTGTACAATCAAAACATGCATCAATTTATTTTTTCTCCGTCGTCCCCGGAAGCCAGTTCAGACATTTTGTCGCCAAAACAAATTATTCGTTTGTTATTTAGTTCTCTAGAAAAACTTTTAGGTCGAATATCGATCGATTATAATGGCCCTCAAATTCCCCCATCCCTATCCCCACCCCCAACTTTGCCACCCCCACCCCCACCCACCCCTTCCCAAAAAAAAAAATAATCTCAGACATTATGGTCTCAGATTTCAAACTATTTTGGTCCGTTATTGATTGTCATCTGAATCGATCGACTTAGTTTGAAGAAAAAAATTTCTGGCCAAAAGTTCAGTCTATCTACCTCGAGGCAGACTTTTTTTTTTTTTTTTTTTTTTTTTTGGGGGGGGGGGTTCTTATATTTTTCTTTCTTGCCTTGTCTGGCACCGTTCATACACACTTGTTCAGATCTTTAAATAAATAAGTATTTTGTCATTGTTTACAAGTTTTAAAAAATAATTCGCTAATACATTCGTGTTAGGTATTTACTGCAGACCTGCCTAGTACTACAAAAAACCCGTAGAAATACGAATTTTTGGCTCGAGCTGCAGAGCTGCATAGGTCTCTTTGACTCAATAAATTATGCTGAGAAGGAAAGGTTACCATCTATAAATATATATATATATATATATATATATATATATATATATATATATATATATATATATATATATATATATATATGAACATATAATCAGGCCTTTTGGAGCATTTTTGGACCATGCTAAAAGTAATTATTTATTTCTAAAACTATTGAAAGTGAATTTTTTTCTTTTTTCCCTTGGAAACTACGATTTTTTTTAAAAATTGAAGTAGGCAGCTCTGTTTACTGTAAGCCGTCTGCTGGTCTACTGACATACTTGTTAATTAAGTAATAACAAGCTAACTGTCGTACTCTGGAAAAACTCGTATCTTAAAATTTGGCCAGAAAACTGACCCTTCAAATATGGATCAATTTAAATTGACCCAAATCTTGACAAGAACTCTCAAACCTGGGGCCTCGCGAAGTCTTTCATAATACCCCAAGCTTGAGAGGTTTTTTTTGCCAAGATGAGGGTTATTTAAATCGATCGATATGTGAAGGACGAGTTTTCTGGCCAAAATTTTTAAATACGTGTTTTATTTTACAGTCAGGTAATTAACTATCTATAATATTTAACTAGGGCTACTATGTCGGACAATTTAATTTGTTAACGCGGTGGTAGTGAACGAAAGCGTCATAAAGGCACAGCTTGGGGTGGGGGGGGGGGGGCTTTAAAATATAAACAAAATACTCATCAACAGTAAAGATTACAACAACAACAACAACAATAGCAATAATAACAATAAAAATAACTGCAAACAAATAAGTATGTTGTTTTTTTTAAAGTTAATTAAAGATTAGCCAATTTAGCATATTTTAAGCCATTCTTCTAAAATTGATCACAGTGACATTTGCAGAATGTTTTATATTTTTATCAACATTTTTCTATTTGTTGGATTTTTTATCCGCGGTTGGAAAAAAAAAAGGGGGGGGGGGTGGAGGTGGTGTATTTTGTTTTGTTTGTTTTGTTTTTTTTTATGTTTTTTTTTTTTGTTTTGTATTTTTTTCTTTACTTGTGTTGTTTGCTTTTATTATTAGTAGTATTATTGTTATCATTATTTTATTATTATTATTATTATTATATTATTATATTATTATTATTATTATATTATTATTATTATTATTATATTATTATTTATTATTATTATTATTATTATTATTATTATTATTATTATTATTATTATTATTATTATTATTATTATATTATTATTATTATTATTTTTATTATATATTATTATTATTATTATTATTATTATATATTATTATTATTATTATTATTATTATTATATTATTATTATTATTATTATATATATTATTATTATATTATTATTATTATATTATTTTATCATCATCATTATTATTATTATTATTTTCTTCTTCATCATCATCATCATCATCATCATCATCATCATCATCATTTTATTATTATTATTAACATTATCTTTCTTCTCCATCTTCCTTACACCACATAATTCAGTGTGACGGGCGTCGTCTTTTGTTCTTTATATCATAAAGGTCATTTTTTCTTGGGATCTCAAATATGTAATTGATTTCAAGGATGTTTTCAACCATTGTATTTTCAACATTTTATAGCGCAATATTCACTAAATGTGCTCAGGGCGCTTTATGAGGGGTACTAAATCAACAACAACGCTTAACATATAAGTCGAGACATAGCCTCTGTAAGCCAATATTATATTTTTTTTAATTCGACAATGATTTCGTTGCTTAATTTTTTTTTTTTAAATTAAGCTTTATATAGCGCAATATCCACTAAATGTGCTCAAAGCGCCTACAAGGGGTCCCTGGTCAACAGCAACATTTAACATGTAGGACGGGACATGCCGCCTGTTAGGCGATATTATAATTTTTCGGACAAAGACACCGATGTTAACGACCAGGTACTCATTTTACACCTGAGTACAGTGAGAGAATGTGAGTAAAGAGCCTTTTCCAAGGACACAACTATGCGCCGAGCACGAGGCTCGAACCCAGGACCTTCCGATCCGAAAGCGAGTGTCATACCACTAGACCATATACCCGCGTTAACAGCTAGGAACTCATTTTACAACTTAGCACTATAAGATAATGTGAAGCTTACTGTTAGAAATAATTATTATTATAAATTTTGTGTCGGCCCCTTGTGTGGAATGACCTGTCCAGAAGGATAAGAGGAGTAAAATCTATTGCAAGTTTAAATCATTGTTAACTCACTCAACCCTAACACCGACTATATCCATAGTTTACCCGGGTTAATTTTACCCTATGCCTATTTATTACATTTTTTTTCTGAGACAAATTATAAGGCGTAGAATCAAAGCAAATGTTTTTTAGATTTTGCATGTTAATTTTAGTTGAATAAAAATATCTATCTAATCACATGTTCATTTTTAATACATTTTGTTTCAATTTTGGAAAGTAGCAAAAATCTCTAGGATTGAGTGAGTTAAAGCACTGGCTTTTTACCGTTACATTACTGGAACTTATTGTACACCTTCTATAGCACGATGAGATGATGTGAGTATAAAAAGGAAATAGTCGCAACTAAAGCAAAAACAATCTGGCAATCTAATTTATATATCATGTGACCCAACCCCTCGAAACGGTATCATGTCGAAGGAACCAGATGCTAAAAGCAAAATTAAAGTGAAAATGGTCAAAAATAATGAATGATTGTCTATTATTTAACACTTTAAAATATGAAATTCATTCTCCTCTAGAGAGCATAACACAGACCTGCCAACTTGAAATGTTAAAAAAATTTCGAAGTTTTCAGAGGGAAGACATAGAAGTCATTCTAATTAACTTTACAAATTAGTATTTTACCCTTAGCAGTATTAAATCGGCCTCCAAAACCCTGAATGGATACTTTGTGTCACCAAAGTTTTCTTTTTAACACATTGTATTGAATCAAAAATGTCTACTTATTCCCGCTGTTGAAGCCAAAAATTCGTATTTTTACGAATTTTTTCGTAGTAGTAGGCACGTCTGATAACAAGCTCAACCCAAGTGTGATATTTCTGGCTGTAAATTCAGTTTTCAACAACTTAATCAGGCCCTTTTTTTTTTTTTTTTTTTTGGTGTTTCATTCTGTGCGGCTATGTGGTCTAGTGGTCTGATTCTCGCTTTCGGATCGGAATGTCCTGAGTCTGAGCCTCGCTCAGCGCATAGTTGAGTCCTTAGAAAAGGGCTCTTTACTCACATCCTCTCACCTTAACTCACTCAATCCTAGAGATTTTGCTGCTTTTCAAAATTGGAAAAATGAGCATGTACAAAGATAGTTTTATTCAACTATCATTAACATGTAAAAACTAAAAAGATGAGCCTGTAAAATGTCTCAGAATAATGTGATAAATGGGCATGGGGTAAAAGTAACCCGATTAAACAACGGATCTAGTCGGTATTAGGATTGAGTGAGTTAACCCTTTCCTTACCAACCATAGAAACGTCACATTCGTTACGATTCAACCAGCATTGTTCTCATTTTGATTTCTTGTCTACATCACACCATTTAAAGAGAATATTTTGTTATAGCAATACAAACTTGACACTGTCTTGTAGAGTGTATTTTGCTGAAGAATATTAAATATAGATTGTGCTTGTTTGCTTTTCTGTTTGAATAAATAAATCTATTTTTGTTTAGGGCACGTGAAAAATTTTGGGTAGAATTCGGAAAATGTATGGTAAGGAGAGAATTGTTAAATCGGGTGTAAAATGAGTATCTGGCCGTTAACAGCATTGTCTCTGTCGGGGAAAAATTGTAACATCGTCTATGTCTCGTTCTATATGTTACGTGTTGCTGTTGGTCAGAAACCCTTTGTAAAACTCTTTGTGGTGTTTAGTGGATATTGCTCTATATAAAAGCTCAAGTCATAAAAGTTCTCATTTTGTAAAGGGAAACTAGGGAGTAACTGACATGGGACGAGGCACACATGCATGGCAGCACAGAACAGACAGGAATGACGGGGAGGAGCGAAGGTCTATAAGGTAAGGTCAAGGGAAACTGAGCATGGTCAGTTACCGGATTGTGACAATTATCCTTTTAAAAAATCATCGGTATGTCTCAGGAACGATAGCACTGAAATATGTGACCCAACGTCTCAATCCAGTAATCCTCATGTGTTGCCTTCCCTGAGCCAGTGATTGACAAGACATGGGCCTTCGGCGTTCACGGTCTTGGGCGGCGCGTCTTGTGTATTGGTGGAGATCCATCCCCGAACAGTCCTTGATGTCCTGAATCCGAGTTTGTCTTTGCCGACCTCCTGATCTTTGACCTTCTGCCCTTTCTTCTATCCAAAAATCCGGTAATGTGTCGGAATGAAATTAATGTCAACAAGATAGGGAATTAAAATTTGAAATAGTCAGAAATCCGAAACATTAGTTTTCTTCTTCTTCTTCTTCTTCTTCTTCTTCTTCTTCTTCTTCTTCTTCTTCTTCTTCTTCTTCTTCTTCTTCTTCTTCTTCTCTTCTTCTTCTTCTTTCTTCTTCTTCTTCTTCTTCTTCTTCTTCTTCTTCTCTTTCTTCTTCTTCTTCTTTCTTCTTCTTCTCTTCTTCTCTTCTTCTTCTTCTTCTTCTTCTTCTTCTTTCTTCTTCTTTCTTCTTCTTCTTCTTCTTCTCTTTCTTCTTCTTCTTCTTTCTTCTTCTTCTTTCTTCTCTTCTTCTTCTTCTTCTTCTTCTTCTTCTTCTTCTTTCTTCTTCTTCTTCTTCTTCTTCTTCTTCTTCTTCTTCTTCTTCTTCTTCTTCTCTTCTTTTCTTCTTCTTCTTTTTCTTCTTCTTCTTTCTTCTTCTTCTTCTCTTCTTCTTCTTCTTCTTCTTCTTCTTCTTCTTCTTCTTCTCTTCTTTCTTCTTCTTTCTTCTTCTTCTCTTCTTCTTCTTCTTCTTCTTCTTCTTCTTCTTCTTCTTCTTCTTCTTCTTCTTCTTCTTCTTCTTCTTCTTCTTCTTCTTCTTCTTCTTTTTCTTCTTCTTCTTCTTCTTCTTCTTTCTTCTTTCTTCTTCTTCTTCTTCTTCTTCTTCTTCTTCTTCTCTTCTTCTTCTTCTCTTCTTTCTTCTTCTTCTTCTTCTTCTTCTTCTTCTTCTTCTTCTCTCTTCTTCTTCTTTTTTCTTCTTCTTCTTTCTTCTTCTCTTCTTCTTCTTCTTCTTCTTCTTCTTCTTCTTCTTCTTTCTTCTTCTTCTTCTTCTTCTTCTTCTTCTTCTTCTTCTTCTTCTCTTCTTCTTCTTCTTCTTCTTCTTCTTCTTCTTCTTCTTCTTCTTCTTCTTCTTTTCTTCTTCTTCTTCTTCTTCTTCTTCTTCTTCTTCTTCTTCTTCTTCTTCTTCTTCTTTCTTCTTCTTCTTCTTCTTCTTCTTCTTCTTCTTCTTCTTCTTCTTCTTCTTCTTCTTCTTCTTTTCTTTCTTCTTCTTCTTCTTCTTCTTCTTCTTCTTCTTCTTTTCTTCTTCTTCTCTTCTTCTTCTTCTTCTTCTTCTTTCTCTCTTCTTCTTCTTTTTCTTCTTTTCTTCTTCTTCTTCTTCTTCTTCTTCTTCTTCTTCCTTCTTCTTTCTTCTTCTTCTTCTTCTTCTTTCTTCTTCTTCTTCTTCTTCTTCTTCTTCTTCTTCTTCAGCGAATTTTTTTTTAAAAATTTACCACAATTTTTGGGAGACATCTTTTGTGGTAAATATCAAAATAATTTTTATATATATATTAAAATATATATTTTATAATATATAAAAAAATATTTTTTATACCCCACTCCCCCCTCTCTCCTTTTCCCCTCCCCCCCCCCCCTTTCTCTATCTTTTCTCTTTCTTGCCCTCTATTCCTCTCTCTCTCTCCCCTTCTCTCCTCTCTCTCTCTCTCCTCTCCCCCTTTCCCCCTTTCTCCCCCTTTTTTTCCCCTTCTCTCTTCAAAACTTTTTATCTATGCCTAATTCTCATATTTTTTTTTTTTCGAAAATTTTAAAAAGAGGATGATTTTAAATTCTTTAATTTATAAAATTTTAATAAACCCCGGGACAAAAACAAAAAAAAAATGATACCAAAAAAGGGAAAATTTGGGGTTAGGTATTTTTTCCCTTTATTCCTGTTTAAATCTTTAAAACCCGTTTTAAAAAGGTAAACCCGGGGTTATTTTTTTTTAAAAATCCCAAAATTTCCCGGGTTTCCTTTAATTTCCCCAGGGGGAAAAAACAGCCCGTTTTAACCCCCTTAAAATTTCCCCAAAATTAATTGTTCCCAAAAGAATAAATTTTTCCCCAAAAAGGCACGAAAATTTCATAATGTTTGTGTAGTAAAACAAAAAACTGAAAAGGGAGCCCGGGGCCCAAAATTTAAAATACAAAAGGGCCCAAAAAAAGAACCTCACAGGGCCAAAAAAAAAAACCTACGACTCTTTCAAGATCCCTATTTTAAAAAAAAATTTTTTTTTGGGGGGACGGTGGCTCAGCGGTACGTCTTTTTTTATTCGAAAGGTCCCGATTCATCCCCCGCCGTGCGCGTGTGTCTTGAGCAAGTCACCTCGCCCCCAGCTCAATTTGAAGCGCTGCACTGCGGCTGACCCTGGTTTTTTTCAGTCTTCCTTTGGAAAAAAACCCCAAAAAAAGATTTTCCCCCCCCCATGAAAAAGGGGGAAATTTTTTTTTTTTTTTTTTTTTATTTATTTTTTAAAAAAAATTTTTTTAACCATTAACCCCTGGGGAGGGGGTTTTTTCCCCGGGTTTTTTAGCTTAAAATTTAAAAAGCAATTGCTTGTCATTTTGGGTGGACCTTTTCTATCGCAATTTCTTTCCCCCCGATTTAACGGAAACCCAAAATACCCCATCATCTGGTTACAAAAAGGGGGGGGGGGGGGGGGGGGGGGGGGGGGGGGGGGGGGGGGGGGGGGGGGGGGGGGGGGGGGGGGGGGGGGGGGGGGGGGGGAAAAAAAGTGACAAAAAAAAAAAATCGCGCAAAAGGGGGTCGTCTCAGTCCTTTGATTGTGAAGCAAACGCTTACCAACTGAGGGGCCCAGAAAACCCCCCCATTGAAAAAAAAAAAAAATTTTTTTTTAATTTAAAAATTTTTCCCCCCTTTTTTTTTTAAAAAAAAAAGGGAAAATTTTAAAATTTTTAAAAATGTTGTTTTAAAAAAGAAAAGCTAGGATTTTAAAAAAAAAAAGGATTTTCCAAAATTTTGAAAAATTTCCGTAGTGGGACTTTCCGGGGCCCAAAGAAAAAAAGAATAATATGGGCATAAGGGGATAATGTAATAAAAAATAATAATAAAAAAATTTTAAAAAAAATAAAATAATAATAAAAATAATAATAAAAAAAATAATAAAATAATAATAAAAAATAAAAAAAAATAATAAAATTAATAATAAAAATAATAAAAATAAAAATAATAATAATAATAAAATTATAATATTTAATAAAAATAATAATAATAATAATAAAAAAAAAAATAATAATAAAAATAATAAAAATAAAAATAAAAATAATAATAATAATTTTTAATAAAAAAATAATTTAAAAAAATTTAAAAAAATAATAATAATAATAATAAAAATAAAATAAAAATAATAATAATAAAATAATAATAAAAATAATAAAATTTTTTTTAAAAAAAGTTTGGTTGATAGATGTGATATGAAGGGTGAGGAAAATATATAAATTTTAAAAAAATAATAATAAAAATAAAAAATAATAAAATAATAATAATAATAAAAATAATAAAAATAATAAAAATAAAAATTATAATAATAAAAATAATAATAATATAAAAAAATAAAATAATAATAAAAATAAATTTTAAAAAAAATAAAATATTTAAAAATATTTTTATATAAAGATATTGATTGTGATGAAAATTGGGGGGTGATGATGAAAGATGATGAGATGAAAGATGAGTTTTTGAAGGGTGATATGATGATGATGATGATGATGGGTTTTGATTATTGGGTTATGTGATGATGGGTGATGTTTTTATATTTATGAGATGATGATGTTTGATGGTGAAAGATGATTTGTTTGGGTGATGATGATGATTTTATATGATGATGATGATATGATGTGAGATATGATGAGAAGGAGATGATGTGATTTAAAAGATGATGAATGGGTGATGATTTAAAGAGAGAGGGTATGATGATGATGATTGATGAAGATGATGAAAGTGTAAGATAAAGATGATGATGAGAAATGAGGGTGATGATGATGTGTTGATGAAGATGATGATGATAAATTTATCTCATCCCTGAAAACCCTCATCTAAAACGGGCACTTCCAAACTTGAAATTCCATCAAAAGAGATTTTGGAAAAATTTTCCCGAAACTCCAGAAAATGTTTTTGGGGCCCTGTTTGGGGGAGGTTTTTTGCTTTTTGTCTTTATTTTCAAAAAAACCCCCCCCCCCTCCCCCCCCCCCCCCCCCCCCCCCCCCCCCCCCCCCCCCCCCCCCTTTTCCCCCCTTTCCCCAAAAATTTTCTTTTTAGGGGCCCCCGGTTAGAAAAAGCAATGGGTTGGGCACGTTTAGATGTTTTTGGGTTTTTCAAAAAAATTTTGTTTTTATTTATATTTCAGAGATTTTTTTGGGGGAAAAAAACTAAACGGGGAAAATAGAAAAAAGACTGCACACTCGAAATAAAAACCCCAAAGCGATTTTGAAGTGCGCCATATTCTTCATATGAAGATTTTTATTTTTTTAGTACCCCTTCAGAGACATGGCCCCGGAGTTTTCCCGGGTCTATGGGTAAGCGGACGATAGCAATTACTTGCTCCCCTTTAGTAGGATTTTTATCATTTTCAAAGACTTTCCGCAGATTTAACGGACCTAGCTACCCAATCACTGCGGGATGGATAAGGGGGGGGGGGGGGGTCCAAAAAATCTCGATGCCCCGGGACGATTGGGCCCTTTTTATTGTGAACGCGTGCTCTCCAACTGACTATGGGACCCCCTAAAGACTAATTTACATAAGGGCAAAAATGTCTAATGTCACTTTTCTTTTGGGCCGACTTAGATTTATGGAAATTTTTTTTTGCTGCAGGGAAAAGAAAATTAGGATTTAAAAAAACAACCGGGATCTGAATTTTTGCATTTCGACTTTTTTCATTTTTGGAAATTTTTTTTTTTTACAAAAATTTATTTGCCCCATTTTAAAATTTTTTAAAATTTAAAGGGTTTTTTAATTTTTTTTCTTTCGGGGGGGGGGGGGGGGGGCTGGGGGGGGTTTTTTTTGTATTTTTTTTTTGGGTTTTTTTTTTTGGGGGGGGGGTTTTTTTTAATTTTTTTTTTCTTCTTTTTATTGTTTTTTTTTGGATTGGGTTTTTCTTTTTAAAATTTGTAATTTAAAATTTTTTTTTGTTTCTGATTTTTTTCTTTAAAAATTTTTTTTTTTTTTTGGATTTCCTTTTTTTTTCTTTTTTTTTCTTTTCCCCCCCCCTTTTTTTTTTAAAAGTTGTTTTTTGGTGTTTTATAAATTTTTAGTCAATTTAAAAATCTTATTTTTATTTTTTTGGTTTATTTTTTAGTTTCCCAAAAAAAAAAAAAAATTTAGGGGCCGTCATTTTTTCTTTCCCCCCCCCCCCCTCCCCCCCCCCCCCCCCCCCCCCCCCCCCCAAGTTTCTTTAAAAAATAATTACATTGGGCTTATTTTTTTGGTTTTGGTGACTTTATAACTCTATTGATCTCTTAAAATTTTAGTTTACATTGTTTTCTTGGACTAGTTTCTTTCCTATGACTCACGGTTTGGCGCATGTCATTTTTTAATTGATTTTTCCAATCTTGCTTTCCACTTTTTTAAAATCTTTTATGATGACGAGATATGAGATGATGATATGATGAGATGATGTGATGGTGTGATGAGGGATGATGATGGGATATGGGTGATGATGATGAGGTGATGATGATGAGAGATGATGAGGGTGATGATGAGGTGAGGATGATGGTGGTGATGATGATGATGTATGTGATGAAAGGATTGATGATGATGAGATATTTATTTTATTATTTTATTATTATTTTATTATTATTATTTTTATTATTATTATTTTTTTCATATTATTTTAAAATTTTTTAAATTTTTTATTATTATTATCATTTTTATTTTTTTTATTATTATTATTATTATTATTTTTTTATTTTATCATTATTTATCATTTTTATTATCATCACATCACATTATTTTATTTTTATTATTATTATTATTAATTATTATTTTATTTTTTTATTTTTTTTATTTTTTGACCCAAATTCTTTTTGTCAGTCGTTGTTGCTTGTTTAAACTACGTTTTATTTCGTGATGACAAAATTCTTCTGAATAAGTTTGTGTGTTATGAATTTTTTTTTTTATGTATTGAAAGGTTTACAAAAAGGTCAACGCTCCTTGCCGGTACTGTAACGTGATCAAAAAAACCCAAGGACTTGGGGTTAGGGTTGACACTGCTTTTGAACTGGAAAGGGCCTTGGGACGTACTCAGGGTAAAATGAGTACCTGGGCCTTTACGTTTGCTCCCTGAAAAAAAATTATAAAATGCATAATTTGGGATCAGTTATTCCCCTCGCCTACATGTTAAAAATTTGCCGTTTGGCGAGACCCCTTGTAAAAGGCAATGAGCAGGGTTTGTGGATGTTGCGCGAAAAAAAAACAGATCAATTTTTATTACATTTATGATCCGGTGTTTCTTTATTTACGAAACCCGCCGAAACCCGACGACATCCGACAAAAATTTTTGGGGAAATAACAGTTGGTGATGAAAATGAGACGCTGGTTTTCGGCGGGTTTCGGCGGATTTCGTAAAAAAGAAACACTCTTCATGATCGGCTTTTCAACATATCATCATATTATGCCGTCGTAGTCTGAATACAACCCCCCTTTAAACATTTTAGCCAGAAAAGTCGTCCTTCAAATTATCGACTTATTATTAAAATCCCTCAATTTTGGGAAAAAATTCAAACCTAAAATTCGTAAGACTACTTTTAAGAGTATTTTTTTTTTTTCCCAAAAAAAGAAGGGGCCTTTAATTTGGGGGATTTTTGAAAGGGCTTCATTCTCTGGCCAAAATTTCTTTTTCTTTATATTTTTTTTATTATTTGGGGGAGGGGAGGAGAGGGGGGGATGGGTTACGGCAGTTTATACAGTCTGACAAACGGATGATTGTACAATGATATAGAAGGTGATTGAAACCCGCTTATTACGTCATCACATTCATTAATAACGATTTTTACAGCGTAAAATCACGATAGCGTGGAACGAGAAATTTTTATAATTTGTTTTCATGTTTTATAAAAAGGCAGTGCTTAATCTCCTACTTGGGAAAGAAACATATTTTTTAAAATTTTGGCCCGAAAAAACGTCTTTCAAAAATGATCGATTTTAAACCCACCCCCGTCTTGGGCCCAAAAAAAAACCCCTCCAAACCTGGGACTTTGCGAATAAAATTATTATTATTTTTTTTTATTAATTATTTTATTATTATTATTATTTTATTATTATTATTATATTATTATTATATTATTTTTATTTTTATTATTATTATTAAATTTTTTTTATTATTATTTTTTTTATTATTATTTTTATTATTATTTTTATTTTTATTATTATATTATTATTTTATTATTATTATTCTTATTTTTATTTTATTATTAAAAAATTTTATCATCATCATCATCATCCCATAATCATATTATAAAATATTATTTTATTTTATTATTATTATTATTATTTTTATTATTATTATTTTTAATATTTTTATTATTATTAAATTTTTTTATTATTATTATTATTAATTATTTTTTTTATAACATTATTATATTTTTATTTTTTTTATTATTTTTATTATTATTTTATTATATTATCTTTTTTATGATTTTTTATTTTATTATTATTATATTATTATTTTATATTATTTTATTTTATTATTATTATTTTATTTTATTATTATTTTATTATTTTTTTATATTAATTATTTTTATTATTTTATTTTTTTTTTTATAATTATTATTTTATTTTTATTATTATTTTAAAATTATTTAAAAATAATAATAAAAATTTTTTAATAATAATATTATATCATCATATTATTATCATCACATCTCTTCATCATCATCTCTAATCATCATTATTTTATTATTATTTTTATTAAATTTTTTTATTATTTTTATTATTATTTTTATTTTATTACATTATTTTTGTTTTTTGTTGTTTTATTATTATTTTTAAATTAAATTTTTTATTTTTATTTTTTTATTTTATTATTATTAATATTTTTTATTTAATAAAATTTTAAAATTTTATTTTTAT
>NC_088365.1:46430001-46433548 GCF_034508935.2 Berghia stephanieae | reverse complement strand
ATTATTATTATTATTATTATTATTATTATTATTATTATTTATTATTTATTATTATTATTATTATTATTATTATTATTATTATTATCATTATATATTATTATTATTATTATTATTTATTATTATTATTATTATTATTATTATTATTATTATTATTATTATTATTTATATTATTATATTTATTATTATTATTATATTATTATATATTATTATTATTATTATTATTATTATTATTATTATATTATTATTATTATTAATTATTATTATTATTATATTATTATTATTATTATTATTATATTATTATTATATTATATAATTATAATAATATATATATTATAATTATATATAATAATAATAATAATAATAATAATAATAATAATATTATCATCATCATTATTATTATCACCCTATCATCTCATCATCATCATCATCATCATCATCATCATTATTATTTTATTATTATTATTATTATTTATTATTATTATTATTATTATTATTATTATTATTATTACTATTATTGTTGTTGTTGTTGTTATTATTATTATTATTATTATTATTATTATTATTATTATTATTATTATTAATATTATTATTATTAATAATATTATCATTATTATTATTATTATTATTATTATTATTATTATTATTATTATTATTATTTTAATTATTATTATTATTATTATTATATATTGTTAAATGTTCCATATAATGGTGATGCCAATGAGTAGCTATTCTTAGCTATATCACCGTGTTAATAAAATAACTGTCGTAATCTAACAGAAGTCATATTTGAAAATTTGGCCAGAAATCTCATCCTCCAAATATCGATCGAATTAAATGACCTCTCATCTTGTGAAAATCACTCAAACCTGGGATTTCCGAATTCTCAGGTTTGATAGTTTTTGTCAAGAAGAGAGTCATTTAAATCAATCGATATTTGAAGGACGAATTTTCTGGCCAATGTTTTAAATTCGAGTTTTTCTTGAATACGGCAGTTAACTGGATAAATAATTAATTCCTCTTTGAAATTTTTGAATTCCTGAAAAACGTTTAACTGACAACAGGTGGCTCAACGATTTAACACAAATTTTATTACCCTATTTAAAACTCCTTTTAGACAAGAAAACATTTTAATGCCGTCGTCGGCGTCAATATGATAATAATTTGTTGAAGGGGAAACCAATTGTATCAATATCAACGTGTTCTGATTTGCAGGTCTGATAACCCAAAAAGGTTATGGGCTCATTGTTGTAATGGAAATAGGAACTCTCCAACAAATGCAAAATAGATTGTCCGTTACAACAAGGTTAAATCAGAGCTGTCTTATTTACTTGCGGCTATGTGGTCCAGTTGTATGATCGGAAGGTCCTGGGTTCGAGCCTCGCTCAACGCATAGTTGAGTCCTTGGAGAAGGCTCTTTACTCACATTATCTCACCGTACTCAGGTGTAAAATGAGTACCTGACCGTTAACAGCGTTGTCTCTGTCCGAAAAAATTGTGATATCGCCTAACAGGTGTCATGTCCCGTCCTTCATGTTAAATGTTTCTGTTGGCCAGGCACCCCTTGTAAAGCGCTTTGAGTATGTTTAGTGGATATTTCGCTGTATAAAAGCTCACTTTTTTTTACTTACTTATGCCTCTTGGCTCCTGGCGAAGATTAGAGTCTCAACAACACTCTTCCATCTTCTTCTGTCCTTGGCACAGACCTTTACCTCACTCCAGGTAAGATTGCAGACGCAGAAATCTTGGTGAAGTCTGAAGTCTCCTCCAAGTCTGTTTTGGACGACCCCGTTTCCTCTTGCTATGTGGATTCTATTCGAGAGCCTGCTTGGGTTAAGTTACAGGGCTCTTTCCACAGGGTATAATGGCCGACCCATCGCCACTTTCTCCATCTGACCTGGACATTCATTTGCTTTTGGTTTGTTCTCGTCCAAAGTCAGCATTTCGCACTTTGTCAAACTATTTCAACTCGATGATTTGTTGAAGTATAGCGATTGACACAAGTTTGTATCTTGGCTGATGTAGTCAAGGTTGTTCACCAAGTCTCTGACCCATAGAGCAGGACTGCTTTAACATTTGTGTTAAATGTTTTAACTCACTCAACCCTAATACCAACTATATCCTTAGTTTACCCGGGGCTACTTTTACCCCGTGCCTATTTATTATATTTTTCTGAGACAAATTATAAAGGAGGAGACAAATTATATCAAAGCTAATGTTTTTAGTTTTTACATATTAATGGGAGTTGAATAAAACTATCTATGTACATGCTCATTTTTGATACATTTTTTTCCAATTTTGAAAAGTAGCAAAAATCTCTAGGATTGAGTGAGTTAAGCTTGATGTTTGTGGATATGCTGGAGGCTGTCCATATTGGTCTCAATACTCCAAAGCCTGGCACGCTTTCTTGATTCTAGCAATGATGTCCTCATCAGTTCCCCCGAAACGCCGACTGACTGGTTTTGCTGCCAAGGTATGTAAATTCTCCGAGCTGCCTAGTATATCGGAAATTTTGTAGAATTACGAATTTTTGGCTCTATCTACAGAAAAGCATATATGTCTTTGACTCAATAAATCTTTTTTTAATAGGAAAGTTTAGTTCATTAGAACATATTTTGTGGAATTTGGGAAGCATTTTTGGATAATGATGATGAGGGTAAATTATTATTTTGCAAAGCTATCTATTGTGGCTTTCTTGTTTTACTTCCCTTGGAACTACGAATTTTTGAAACTTCAACTAGGCAGCTCTGGGGTATATCAAGCCCACATTGTTATGATGTTTAGGGGCTGCGTGGCTCAGCGGTACGGTCTTTGCTTCGTGCCCGGAAGTTACGATCACCCGCCACTGCGCTGTGTGGCCTTGAGCAAGCAAGTCACCTCGCCCTAGCTCAATTTGCGGCGCTGCACTACGGCTAACGCCTGGGTTATTCCAGTCTTCCCTTGGATTAGACCCTAAAGACAAATTTCCCCTTGGGGATGAATAAATGGAATTTTTATTTATTCTTTTATATTTTTATTAATCTGTTAACATGTGCTCAAATCAGAACTTTCTCGCGGTAAGCGTTAATATGTGTTTCATTCAGAAAAATGGTGGAGCGGCCTCTTATTAGAGCTGCAGTAAAGTAAAAAAAAAGTAGTTCTTCAGAGCCATTCGGCTCATGTAGCCGGAGTTTAATCCGGTCTCAATAGGGTGATACGGACAATAGCAATTGCTTGCTATCCTTTCGATAGTACGCTAGTCTGTCGTATAGTACTTTCCGCCAAATGTAACAGACTCAGCTGCCCCATTCATTGCTTGGTGGACAGAGGGGTCAGAAATAAAATCTCGACTGCACCCGGGATCGATCATATCACGACACCTTTGCCCGTGAAGCGAGTGCTCTACCAATTTGGCCAATATTGGAGATTTCCATAAGGAATTGGGTCATCAGACCTGCAAATAATTGGGTACTTTCATCAATAATGATGAGAAATGCAGCGTTTTGGCGCTTATCCATGCCCTACATCTCTCCTCTAAACTGAGTTTTATTCTTTTTTTAAAGTTATATAA
>NC_088365.1:46420001-46425001 GCF_034508935.2 Berghia stephanieae | reverse complement strand
TTTACTTACAATCAAGCGTTTCGGAATAGATCTTCGAATATAATTTGTACCGTTAATGGCAATGTTTTGTTAATATCAGTAACAAAGATGTGTCGATTTTATTTCAATTTTTGTCTGTTACTGTTGGAATTACATAGACAGTTGGTCATTCTTTAATTTTGTTATGTTTTTATTTTCTGTCAAAATGACTCAAGAAGATGATGGTAATAACAACACGTAAATTATAAGTTTTGATAATTGAAAAATGTCTTATGGTATTTATTGTTATATTACAACATCATTGATTATATTTTTCTCCCGTCGATAGGGATGAATTGGTAGGTTGATATTGACTCTTTGAGATTCATGGGTTCATGACAAAGAGCAAAGTTTTATATCTGTTTGTATTCTTGGTAATAAATGTGTGGTTAACGCAGCCAAGTATCGACCAACAGAGCTTATTTTATATTTGTAATGAGACATGGCGTTATAATAGATTCCATAAGACATTTGGATTTTATCACTGGAAATTAAGTTGAAATGATTTATGCGGAATATGAGTCAATCGTTTGTTGTTTTGTTTTGTTTGAAACGCGTTTCATCGTGATTTTTAAAAGGAGATATATTCTCATAATAACGGAATAACGACTTTTGGTTTAAAGTCGGAGAATTAAAAGCAGATAATACAAAAAAATGACGGAGTATCAATTATTATGAAAGACTGATGTCTTTTAATTGGAGTTAAAATGTTATTACGGAAGAATAACAAAATATTGAAAATGCATTATCATGTCAAGTGAGCTGATAACATTTGTGACACAAGTGGTTAACTTGTTAAGAATCAGCGAATTATAAGTAACCCATATGGTAAAATGCGTAAATGCATATTGGGTAAATAAGCGCAGTGATGTAAGACGCGGTAATTAAAGTGCACACGATTTAAATTACGAGACGCAGGAATGAGGCGTTCGGGAATATTTTATTTTGCGTGTGATTAAAGCGCATGGTTTAACATTATGGAATAACACAGAAGGCGGATAATTTTTATAAATACGAGGCGCGTGGTTAAAGCGCACACATTTATCAATGCTATATTAAGAGGCGCGAGATTACGTCGCAATGAGTTATATGAATATTATTATAAGCCGAGGGCAAAGGCGCGAGACATTGAAATTTTTATTGAGCAGAGTGTATATCGTTTCTGCGAATATTTTCACTATCATATGTTCCTCCTATCAATTTGCTGTTGTAATTGTAATCAATATTTACTGCGTGGTTTGAAATTAACATTTAATATCATAAAATTTGTAACTGAGTTGAAGAAGAAGTTATGTTCAATTGTCAAATCTTAAGTGTGTAATCATTCAGCAATAAATTGAAATGGTAGGAAGTGCTACGATAACACTAATAATAATGATAAAATAAACAAAATCATATTTCATTAAATTAGGGATTTTCTAAGGGGAATAATTCGAGTTAATCAAAGACAGAAGTAGTGTTTGCACTAAAACATGATACAGTCATCACGAAAGAGGACACTTGCAACCATCAGTCATAACGGGAACGCTGATGACAACGACAGAGGCAACTCAAACACAACCATAACATAGGTCGGGAAATGTCCTAATCCCTTTGGTCTATCCACGAATACATTGAAATGGAGTAACAATCTCGACTACGCCATTGATACGTCCAGAATCAACACAATCTACAGACTACAAATACACAGCAACCTCAATTACATCGTACCTTTCAACTTATACAAACTTGACAGAATTCATAAAATAATATCTGTATCAACACAGATTTCTTCCATGAACCTTTTTATATTTACATTCTTTATTGAACAATTGGATTACTTGTATTTACTTCTACGACAAAAATTTACCCAACGATGTACGATGTCAATAATTACATAAACGTTCAAGATACGATTGTTTTTACAAAAATGATGTCAAATTGTGAACAATACTACTTCCATCATATTCAGTGGTGAGCGTATTCAAATTTAAACTTATGTCACTATACAAGTGTGCAGCACCCATATCTACAACTTATAAACATTGAATATTATAATAACGCCTGTCTTAGTATCATTGTAAAAGATAAAGGCTATATATGTATATAAGACAATGCAGGAAAAAGTATCGCAAAACGCAACACCGTACCGTAGAGGTAGGGTCACATATGATACCACAAGACCACAATGCCGTATAGATAGAATGAAGATGACGTCACTCAAGCCTTTGTTATTGTATTTTGCCATCCGCGTTTGTGAGTACTTCTCACTAAACTTTATCAACCACACTATAAAAGTTCATGGTTACACACAGTTTTGTGTGTTGGTCCGTTATACTTCCGGATGGCAATGTTATGAGCTTCTTAGCCAAGCGCATACTATCTATAGATAGTTCGAAGATGATGTTACTCAGGTCTTTGTTATTGCTTTTTTTTTTTTTTTTTTTTGCCATCCGCGTTTATGAGTAATGCTCACTGAACTGTATTAACCCGAGTATAAACGTTCATGGATACACACAGTATTGTGTGTTGGTCAGTTATACTTCCGGATGGCAATGTTATGAGCTTCTTAGCCAAGCGCATACTATCTATACATATTATTATATCAAAGAGTATTGTATGTGTTCCAATCAATGGCCTCCATTGCATGGTTCTCATACAATGCTATTTGCATATATTATTTCAATAGAATTGCTTTCCCGCTACTGCTCTTAGTGCGTTAAAACAACCTTCACCCTTTCTTTTCCCATCAAAGTTTTTTATTGGGCTTTTTTGTTTTTTAATTCAATTTCCCAGATCTGTAACTTGATCTTTTCCTACTCTCTTCTTCCCCTATCCATTCAAGATTCTCTCTCTCTCTCTCTCTCTCTCTCTCTCTCTCTCTCTCTCTCTCTCTCTCTCTCTCTCTCTCTCTCTCTCTCAATCTCTCTCTTCTCTCTCTCTCTCTCTTTCTTTCTTTCGTTCGTTCTTGCTCTCTCTCTTTATCTCTCCCTCTCTACCATTTCAAGACACTCTCTCTCTCTCTCTCTCTCTCTCTCTCTCTCTCTCTCTCTCTCTCTCTTTCTTTCTTTCTTTCTCTCTCTCTACCTTTCTTTATTTCTCTTTCTTTATCTCTCCCTCTCTCACACACACATACATACACTCTCATCCCCTCTCCCTCTCTCTCTCTCTCTCTCTCTCTCCCCTCTCTCTCTCTCTTTCTCTCTCTCTCTCTCTCTCTCTCTCCCTCCCTCCCTCTCTTTCTCTTTCTTTTTTCTCTCCCCCCCCCCCCCACACACACACACACACCTCTCCAACGTAATATTTTATAACAAATTACAAGGCCTTTGTCATAGAAAGTTAGAACATGGATCCCCCCACTCATTCTAGCCCCTAAAGGGCCCTTCTGTGCGATACGCCACTGACTGCTTCCAGGAAGGGCGTAATTTGGGCGTGATGTGATGAGATGGAAAGTGAAAAGAATGGAAAGCCACCTCTCCAACGTATGCAGGGGTTGTACATACTTGTGCTAACTCCCCGTCGAGATGTGATCATAGCCGTCCCAAAAAAAAATTTTTTTAATGACAAAACGCCTTATATCCATTTTGGTAATAATAATAAAAAATGTATATATATAGTATGCGCTTGGCTCAGAAGCTCATAACATTGTCATCCGGAAGTATAATTTGCATATAATGCAAAAAGTATAATGAGCATTACTCATAAACGCGGATGGCAAAAAACAATAACAAAGACCTGAGTGACGTCATCTTCGAACTATCTATTGATAGATTGAAGTTGATGTCACTCGTGTCTTTGTTATTGCTTTTTGCCATCCGCGTTTGTGAGTAATTCTCACTAAACTGTATTAACCAGACTATAAACGTTTAAGGTTACACATGGTTTTGTGTGTTGGTCCGTTATACTTCCGGATGGCAATGTTTTTGAGCTTCTTAGCCAAACGCACACAATCTGTAACAGCTTCGAAAAAAAAAAAGAACAAAATACCAAACACAGAACGTTTCGGGCTCAAAACCATTCTACAACCAACAACAACGAAAAACAATAAAGACATAAATACTAAATACATTACTAATTCCAGACAGACGACAGAGAGAAATGTGATGTATTTTCTCTGTCGTCTATCTGGAATTTAGCAATGTATTAATCTCATTATTGTTTTGTTTTGTTTTGTTTTTTTGTTGTTTTTTTTTTTTTTTTTTTTTTTTGGGGGGGGGGGGGGGGGGTTTGTTGGCTGAAGAGAGCCCGAAACGTTCCGTGTTTGCTATTTTGTTCTTTTTTTTTTTTTTTTTTTTTTTGAAGCAGTTATTTTCATTTTTGTTTATTACTTTTTACAGTCCACAGCTTCTTCTAGCAGCCAAGTAAAACTATATTCATCTTGGACAGAAATATGCGGCTATGGGGTCTTGTGGTATGACACGCACTCGCCTTCGCATCGGAAGTTCCTGGGTTCAAGTCCCGCTCTTAGTGACACAGCGTTGAGTCCTTGGAAAAGGCTCTTTACTCACATGATTCTCTCGCCGTTAACAGCATTGTCTGTCGGAAAAAATATTGTAATATCGCCTAACAAAGTCATGTCATGTCCTACCTATTTGGCGATATTTCGTTGGTGTTTTTTTTTTCTTTTTCTTGTTAACGGCCAGGTACTCATTTTACACCTGAGTACATTGAGAGAATGTGAGTAAATAAAGAGCCTTTTCCAAGGACTCAACTACGCGCCGCTCGGGACTCGAACCCCGGACTTCCCGATCCGAAGGCGAGTGTCATACCATTACAGCCTTACTCTGGAAAAACCCATATTTAAAAATTTGGCCAGAAAACTCGTCCTTCAAATATCGATCGATTTAAATGACCCTCATCTTGACAAAAACACTCAAACCTGAGACCTCGCGAAGTCTTCTATCAAGTCCCGGGTTTGAGTGTTTTTGCCTAAATGATGGTCATTTAAATCGATCGATATTTGAAGGACGAGTTTTATGGCCAAATTTTAAAATATGGGTTTT
>NC_088365.1:46405272-46407772 GCF_034508935.2 Berghia stephanieae | reverse complement strand
GACGAAAGAGATAACGTGGTAGTGGCGTTGTAAAGATTCATCCCAAACGTCCATTGTCGTTTATTAAATTGAAGCTCACATTCAATTTCACATTGTTATTTATTTCTTCGAGCTTCGATCAGCAACATTTACATTACCCAATTTTTCATTAATATGTCAAGATTATGCTTTTAGATAACTCCCTTATAGACTAACTAAGGGCAACAATTTTTTTGTTTTCAAGAAGTTTTATTGAATCAAAGATCTATATAATAAATGTAGGTTTGGAACCAAAAATCAGTAGTTCTACGAAATTTTCGTGCACACACATACACAAATGCACACAAAATAATATTTTTAAAGTCTTTCAGAGCCAAAAAGCGTTGAAATGTTATTGCAGGAAAAGGATAATAGCATTAGCTTGCTACCCTTTGGATACGACGATAGTCTAATGCAAAGTACTTTCCGCCAGATCGAACCGACCCAGCTACCCGTTCACTGCTGATAGAAAGAGGCGCGAGGGGGGGGGGGGCAGAAAAAAATAATCTCGACTGCACCGAAATCGACCTCGGTCTCTTTGTGTGCGTAAAGCGAGTGCTCTTCTGACTGAACTCCCCCTCCCCAACCCCCCCCCCAACCCCCCTCCCACACACACACACATACACACACACACACACACACACACACACACACAATAAAATCAATAATTAATTCACGGGCAGCTGTCTCTTGTCGAATCTTATAAGAAGCTGTGGCCGGCGGGGCAGATTTGATTTAAGGGTTTTACGGGGATTCCACGATGCTCCATGCATGTTCATTGTTTGCTTAGGGGATGGGGGATGAAAAAAAAAAGGGGGGGGGGGGGCGTTGGGGATAGGGGGGAAGAGAAGATGATATTTTTTCTCATGTTCTTTCTCTTGTATTTTGATTTTTGATTTTTTGATTACATAATATTTTGTTGTTTTAATTATATTTTTTTGCTCTCTCTTTCTCTCTCTCTCTCTCTCTCTCTCTCTCTCTCTCTCTCTCTCTCTCTCTCTCCCTCTCTCTCTCTCTCTCTTTCTCTATCTCTCTCTCTCTCTCTCTCTCTCTCTCTCTCTCTCTCTCTCTCTCTCTCTCTCTCTCTCTCTCTCTCTCTCTCTCATATCTATCTATCCATCTATCTATCCATCTATCGATCCATCCATCTATCTATCTAATGAGAGCGAATTCTCGAAACAATATTGTAGAATGTGATCATTATTATAATTGAAATATTTTATAAATATCTCCTTATATCAAAAAGTTGAGCACTATTATTTCAAGGTTTTTTGTTTTCATAATATATATATATATATATATTATATATATATATATATATATATTATATATATAGATCTCTCTCTCTCTCTCTCTCTCTCTCTCTCTCTCTCTCTCTCTCTCTCTCTCTCTCTCTCTCTCTCTTTCTATTTTTTTTTTCATTTGGGCAAAAAGGGTATGTGAAAAGGGCATTTGTTTATATTAATGTGATACCTGTTACAATGGATGAGTGTGTGTGTGTGTGGGGGGGGGGGGGTTTGGAAAGGAGGAGGGCTTGGGCTTAGGGATGGGTTTATTGGTGGGGGGGGGGGGGGGGGGGGGGGTGTTTGATTATTTATCACATCTTACCGTTCAGTTCAATTTAATTTTCTACGTTGTTTTATTTGATTAGTTTACATCAAATTTTCTGTGTTTTGTTTTGGGAATGAGTTTGTTTTGTCTGGGTTTGTTTGGGGTTTGTTTCTTTTTTTTTTTTATCGTTTGTTGTGTTGGGGGTTTTTTTCGGATTTTTTTGTTATTGTTTGTTTTTATGTTTTATTGTTTTGTTTTTTAATTTTTTATTATACTTTGTGTGTGTGTGTGTTTGCTTTTTTCTCTCCCCTGTAATTTCACTGGGTCGGGTTTCTTGAGACAAATTGAAAGGGATTTCTCAGCTGTCTTGTTGACCTTTCCAGATGCATGGCCACTGCAGATTAAATTAACGTTTTATGGTGGGATTCTGAGCTCCGATTTATTCTCCCCACCCCACCCCCCCCTGCCCCCCTCTCCCCTCTGCCCCCCTCCCCCCCCCCCTAACATCCTCAAACCTGACCCCCCGCCGCCCCCCCCCCTCCACCCCTACACATCGTTCTTTATTTTCTATTTCCTTATTTAATTATGTTTTATTGAAAATTTTATTCAAGGGGTCGTTTTTTGTTTGGTTGGTTTATGTTTTGTTTTTGTTTTGTTTTTTGTTTTTTTGTGTTTTTTTTAATTATTTATTTATTTTTTTTTGTTTTCGCCCTTCTAATTTCTAATCTTTGATTTTAACATCTTGCGTTGAAAGAAACGAATTTGATTATATTATTTCAGAGGCCGGGGAGGGTGGTGGGGATGGAGAGGGGTCGAGGAAGGAAAGAATAAAGGGGGAGAGAATAATGATAAGTGACTTGTGAAATTGTAAGAATTAGGAGTTGTCTTTCCTGTTGAAAGAGCATGGAAATAATAATAGAGGATGTGGAAT
>NC_088365.1:46397772-46402772 GCF_034508935.2 Berghia stephanieae | reverse complement strand
ACACTGTAAAGCCGTCATAAACGGTAAAGGCTAAAATGATAACAATCTTTCCAATTATTCCATCCCACATCCCTCACCCAGTAAATCACTGAACTATTAATTATATATATAAATATAAATAAATATTCAAATGATTTGTACAGGAACCCACAGATTGCATTCCAAAAGAATGAAATCGTGAGGCTCAAAGATGGACAACAAAGCTCTTCACTTCGACATTCAAATTTACACTTTGTCACTAACACCACGAGATGAAGATAGATGATTAAATTGAATAAGGTAAATGTGACGTGCCATCTCTTAACGCTATTATCTATGTGAGTGTTAAATAGTTACAAAATTGATGGCAATTTAAAGTTAAAAGCTGTTGTTTTGTTATTTCCACCTTACAAGCCATTTTCAGAATTTTCCCCAAAACTTCACACCCACCCAACACAAAAACAGACATTTCTAACTCAAACAGAAAAGCAACAAGCACATTCTATACATAATATTGTTCGACAATACGAGCTCTATTACAGAACGTCAAATTTTTATAGCTATAGCAAAACGAAATTAAATCTGGATGAGAAAAGTGACAGTTGCATCGTAACAAATGTGACGATTTTCCTATAGGTGGTAAGGAGAGGGTTAAGTAGGTGTGAAAAAGATGGAACATAGATAATATTTTTAAGTTAGAATAACTGAAAATATGATGTTTTAGTTTTTGCCATTTCAAGAAACAACATCTATGATTATCTCGAAACAGGTTGATGTAGATGTTTGAAAAAGATGAAACATAGTTATTATTATTATGTTAAAATAACAACAAAATGTGAGATTTTTAGTTTTTGTCATTTTAGAAAATCACACATATCTATCGTCCTCTCAAAATGCTTTGGTGTCGATGTGAAAAAGATACACCATAAATATTACTGTAAAGTTGCAATAACAAAAAAATGTGAGATCGTTTGGAGTTTTTTTTTCATTTCAAGAAACTAAATCAATCGCCATCTCAAAACAATTTTATGTGGATGTGAAAAAAAAGATGCAAAATAGATATTATTTCAAAGCTAGAACAACAACAACAACAAGTGAGGTTTTAGTTTTTGCCATTTCAAGAAATCACATCTATAGTTTTGTCGAAACGGGTTTATGTAGGTGTTTGAAAAAATACAACATAGTCTATATATTATTTTAAAGTTAAAATAACAAAACAGAATATGAGATTTTTGGGGATTGGGGGGGGGGTTGTCATTTCAAGAAATCAACTGTATCACCTTCCCTGAACGTTTTATGAGAATGTGAAAAAGACGGAACATAGATATTATTTTTAGGTTAAATAACGAAAAATATGATGTTTTAGTTTTTATTATTTCAATATATCACATCGTTCTCTCGAAACGGGTTTTTGTATGTATTTGAAAAAGATGCAACGTAGATATTGTTTTTAATTTAAAATAACAAAACAAAATGTGAGATTTTTAGTTCTTGTCATTTCAAGAAACCACATAATATTATCTCTCAAAATGCTTAGGTATCGATGTGTAAAAGTTGCAGCATAAATATTGTTTTAAAGTTGCAATATAAAAAATAGATCTACGTGAGATTTTTTTGGTTTTTGTCTTTTCAAGAAACTAAATCTATCGTCTTCTCAAAACGATTTTATGTGGATGTGAAAAAGATGCAACATAGATATTATTGATAAAATAACATCAACAAAATTAAATGTGAAACTTTTGGTTTTTGTCATTTTAGGAAATCACATTTATTCTGTCGTACTCTGGAAAAACCCATATTTTAAAATTTGGCCAGAAAACTCGTCTTTCTAAATATCGATTGACTTAAATGACCTTCACCTTGGCTAAAACTCTCAAAACCGGGACCTCTCGAGGATTTCCTTCAAGTCTCAGGTTTGAGAGGAGTTTTTTGTTGTTGCGAAAATGAGGGTCATTTAAATCGATCGATGTTTGAAGGATGAGTTTTCTGGCCAGGTTTTTTAAACACGAGTTTTTCCAGACCACAGTTAGTTAGCTGGTTAAGTGCCAAATTGGAAGCCTGATTTTAACACATTATTTCAACATTCCTTTTGACGTGGTTATAGCCAGGACAAAGAAATTTAAAATTGTTTTGGATTTCTCTCTCTCTCTCTCTCTCTCTCTCTCTCTCTCTCTCTCTCTCTCTATCGATCGCTGTCTGAGGACTGACTTTTCTGCCAGTTCTTTTCACGGTTTTTCCAGACCACGTTAGTTAGCTGGTTAAGCTCCAAATTACCTGATTTTAACACTTATTCACATTCCTTTTCGTGTTATCTCCACCTTTAATCTGTTTTCGATTTCACTCTCTCTCTCTCTCTCTCTCTCTCTCTCTCTCTCTCATTCTTTCTTTCTTTCTATCTATCTTTCTATCTCTCACTCTCTCTCTCTCCCTCTGTCTCTATGTGTGTGTGTGCGTGTCTCTCTCTCTCACACACACACACGCATCCTCTCTTTCTCCTCTCTCTCTCTCTCTCTCTCTCTCTCTCTCTCTCTCTCTCTCTCTCTCTCTATCTATCTATCTATCTATCTATCTATTTATTTATTTATCTATTTATTCTCCCCCCCCCCTTCTTTCTCATTCTCTCTCTCTCTCTCTCTCTCTCTCTCTCACTCTCTCTCTCTCCCTCTGTCTCTATGTGTGTGTGTGTGCGTGTCTCTCTCTCTCACACACACGCATCCTCTCTTTCTCTCTCTCTCTCTCTCCCTCTCGCTCTATCTCTCTCCCCCTCTCTCATTCGTTCTCTCTCTATCTATCTATCTATCTATTTCTCTCTCTCTCTCTCTCTCTCTCTCTCTCTCTCTCTCTCTCTCTCTCTCTCTCTCTCTCTCTGCCATACTTTCCTCTTTTTTTTTATTTTTAACTCCTTATCTTACTGGCATGGGCCTATAGCCCCGTTTATCCGTATTTTGAAAGAATTGCCCGTTTTCATTTGAGCATATGATTATAAATTTGTGTATTGTTGATACGAAATCATAAAGCAATCAAGTGTGTGATTAACCCGTTAACTCACTCAATCCTAGAGATATTTGCTACTTTTCAAAAATTGGAGAAAAAATGTATTGAAAATGAGCATGTACATAGATAGTTTTATTCAACTATCATTAACATGTAAAAACAAAAAAACATTGGCTTTGATACTACGCCTATAATTTGTCTCATAAAAATGTAATAAATAGACATGGGGTAAAAGTAACCCCGAGTATACTACGGATATAGTCGGTGTTAGGGTTGAGTGAGTTAATTCTGACGTGCTATGGAAAAACATGTTTATACAGTATGCGCTTGGCTAAGAAGCTCACAGCATTGACATCCGGAGATATAACAGACTAACACATAAAACTATGTGTAACCATGAACGTTTATAGTCTGGTTAATACAGTTTAGTGAGAATTACTCATTAACTCGGATGGCATAAAACAATAACAAAGACCTGAGTGACGCCATCTTCATTCTATCTATAAAAATGTGTCCATAAAACTCGTTCTTCAAACAAATAAATAAATAAATGATATTCACTTCATTCATCCCATACGGGAAAGTTGTCTCTTTGGTCCATTCCAAGGGGAGATTGGAATAACCCAGGCGTCATCCAGCTGTGCAGCGCAGTAAATTGTGCTAGGGCTGACTCGAGGTGACTTGCTCGATCAAGGCCACACAGCGCAGCGGCGGGTGATCGAACTAGGTACCTTTCGGGTACGAAGCAAAGACGTACCACTGAACCATGCTGCCCCCATGTCGATCGATTTAAATTACCCTTATCTTACATAATTTTTTTTTAACTCTCAAACTTGGGACTTAAAAAAATAGAGCTTTTAAACAGCGCAATATCCACTAAACTTGCTCAAAGCGCTTTACAAAGGGTCCCTGGCCAACAGCAACATGTTAGGCGATATTACAATTTTCTTTCGGACAGAGATAACATTTTTACGGCCAGGTAATCATTTTACACCTGAGTACGGTGAGAGAATGTGAGTATAGAACCTTTGTCCAAGATATCAACTATGCGCCGAGCGAGGCTCGAACCCAGGACCTTCTGATCCGAAAGCGAGTGTCATTCTACAAGACAACATAGACTTGATAGAAGACTTCGTGAAGTCCCAGGTTTGAGTATTTTTGTCGAGATGAGGGTCATTTAAATCGATAGATATTTGAAGGACGAGTTTTCTGGCCAATTTTGTTTTTTAAATACGTGTTTTCAGAGTCGACCGTCGTTAACGTGTTAAAAATGCAAACACAAAAATTGGCCAATATTGGGTTAGCAAGTGATGCGAATGAATATTTATGATATAGGCTAGTATTGCAGAAACGTATTATTTATATGTAAATTTCAGTCATGAGTCATCGGTCCGGTGTATCTATTGTCTTGTCACAAAAGTCAAACGATGTTAAGCGTGGTCAATGATCGAAAGGGCTATAATGAAGAACACCTGACCGGCAGAAGCTAATGACGAAAGATGTTGGACGGTTCGACAGAATGGCTTAGGACAAAAAAAGAACAGCGACACGATACAGAAGATGCAGGAAAGAGTGGAGTGAAGCGCCTTGATCATCAACGTGGAGACATTCCTCCTGCCCCATATGTACACATTGCGGCAAAGATTCTGAGAGCACAGAGCATCTGGTTGAGTGATGTACTTTGGCGAGGCTACCAGGTGGGTTTGCGACTGGACACGGTGATGGCAACGAATCCGCCCCCTGGATAATGCAGTAGTGTGGAGCCCGGGTGGCCGAAGCCATTCGGGCACCGGGTTGGACCTCCATTCTGTCACATATCAAGAAACTGAGGACCGGAGTCCTTCAGGGATCTGTTCTGGCGCCAATGTTATTTAATGTTTACATCAGCGAAATGCCGAACACATCCTTGAGGCTGGGATACGCGGTCGACTGGACACTCGTTACTCAAAGTAAAGTGTGGACCCGTCTCGAGAGCGCACTTAGTAAGGACGTCCCCAGACTTAAGTCCTACTTTGATAAGTGATACC
>NC_088365.1:46387772-46392772 GCF_034508935.2 Berghia stephanieae | reverse complement strand
TAGCTGTAACAGATTTTTATTATTTCTTATGGGTAGATTATTATCTCACATTGATCCGACAGGGCAAAGACATTTACTGTCGCACTCAAAAACAAAAAAAAAAAAACAAAAAAAAAAGATAAAATAAAAACAAACACAAAAACAAAACACGTTGTAACCCTGTCCTTACCAACTATAAATAAATATATAAATCGACTGAAAGAATTCGAGAAAGGGAAGGGAAAATAAACAATCAACAATAATATGTATACCCGCTCACCTCCCACATGCACACAGCTTGCACGCACATACACACACACACGCACACACACACACACACGCACGCACACACACACACACAACACTTACACACACAATGACAACATCATCTCTAACAAATTCATATCATCTGAAACTGTCTTGTCAAGCACAACAAAGAGAAAACTGTTTTGTTTTTTGTTTATTTGTTTTTGTTTTTTAACTTCTCTCCCTTGAAGTAAATTGATTCGTGTATAAGGGAGAAAACCCTGTTGCCAAGCAACGGCATGTTTGTTTTTCATCTTCTATATTATTCACAGCTTCATACAACAATTAATTTATCTTGTTTCGAAATAAAAACGGGCTTTAGTGACAGCCTATTCCATCCCAATCAAATCTATCGGATATCCAGGACAAAACATAAATCAACATCCATTGTGCACTTATGAAATACAAGAGATCTTTCTTGAGCGGATAATTTAAACGAGAATATTAGAATGCAACCCCCCCCCCCCCACCCCCGCTCTCAAAAATAAATACAAACTGCTCAATCTCTGCCTTCATTGTATATCTGTATTTACACACACACACAAACACACACACACAAACACACACACACAAACACACACACACAAACACACACACACAAACACACACACACAAACACACACACAAACACACACACACACACAAACACACACACACACACAAACACACACACACAAACACACACACACAAACACACACACACACCAACACACACACACACAAACACACACATACACAAACACACACACACCACAACACACACACACACAACACACACACACAAACACACACACAAACACACACACACAAACACACACACACAAACACACACAAAAACACACACACACAACCACACACACACAAACACACACACACACACACACACAAACACACACACACAAACACACACACACACACACACACACAAACACACACACACACAAACACACACACACAAACACCACACAACACAACACACAAACACAAACACACACACACACACACAAAAACACACACACACAAACACACACTACGTGTCTCGGACACATTAAGAGGACCCTCACCAAATCCTACATTGTATGGACGTATCATAGCTCAAAAACCAATAATACAAACAGGCTGATTTTTTTAATGTATCACCTAGACATGAAAAGATTGGTGTATGCCAAATTTCAGCCCTCTGCTTCAATTTTCATGTCAACATTATTTTACTCATACATTATTGGGACGTATCACTAAGTGGACATCGCATGACCTTTGAACCTCAAGCATGTTACACAAAAACATGAAAAACAAACATTAAACAGACTTTGTAGAAATGTACTCCTGGCATCTAGATTCTTAATCTATGTGCATTGGAATATTGTATTTTTATGTTCTCATTGGTTCCATTCTGGAATCGAACCTAAACAATATGATTTGCCTATTAATGTCAGGACAAAATGATGGTACATCGTTATTTCGTGACTACATCATTAAGTATGAGGTTTGTAGTATTGACAATAATACAAGTCTCATAGCCTTTGGACTGAAAAGATAGCTGTCTTTAAACTTCATTCTGAAACGAATTCACCATTATTTTCCTTATGGGTTGCATTATTTTACATACATTATCATAGTGGTACGTTTGAAGAATAAATGTTTCCGCTATATGACGCCATTTTTTTTTTGTTTTTGATTGTTTGTTTGTTTGTTGTTGTTTGATTGTCTTTGTTTATTTTGTTTGTTGTTTTAAGATTAACATAGCAATAGCAGAGATTAGAAATAGCTTATTTTTCATAGCAATGATAATCATAAAGGAAATTAACATATAATTCAACATCTTATTCAACATTTTATTCAACCATGCTTTAACCTAGCACACTGCCAAATTCGGCATAAACTGCATTAAAACTAAAAGATAGAAAGTCACAATCATTCAACAATTATCTCGATCCGTGATAAGACTCTACACTACAAAGTTCTTTTTCAAAAGGGCTAAGCTCTTTAAGAACGTCCTCATTGTGCTTGTCGGTATTTATTCCCTGGCTGTAGTCAGACAATTTCATCTTTGAAGCCTCCCTTTGCCTTCTTCTGTAGAATAATAATATTATTCGTACTAGCGTAATCACACCGAGTCTTTCCCATTTTTCCTTGACAATGCCTTTTGGCGCCAACATTTCCATGGTCAACTTTTCAGTTTCACTAGTGAGGTACTTCGACAGCTTTGACACATCATCTGTGAGTGGAATAGTCTTTGTGGTATTTTTCTTTTTTTCGTGTAGGTTTCTTGCGGCATTGCAAGTTATTTCCTGATTCCACATACTTGTGTGAAGCTGATAATATGCACCTGTTCTCTCTTTCATAACTGTATCTCCAGTCTCAATAGCTTTTTTTTCAACAGAATACAGCAGTGCGCCAAACTATGTCCTAGTTTTAGAGCAAGGGATGGTATTCCATATTGATTTGTGTCTTGTGAGTAAGGCTGCCACCTCTCTTACAGCTGAGACAACATCTTTGAATCTTTCAGGTTGAAGGAAGTCTGACAGTCCCAACGATTCGCAGTTAGGTGCACTCCTGAGCTTAATCAAAAGGCGGGCCAATTCTCTTAATTTATTTCGAATATGCCCGTGCCTATATTTGTCATGTCCGTTCTTTGTCGTCTCTCTGAGGCCAAGAAGTTTTATAGTTTCATCGCTCTTGGCCACGATTGAAATAGGGTCATTCCGTAAAGACACCATTATTTCATTATACAGATCGTTGTCAGATGCCTGTGGTAAAAGCAACTTTCCTTGTTTAACCAATTGCTTCGGGGTACACTTTCAGCTTTGTTTACACATTTATGCCTCCAAAGATCTTTCTTAGAGACCCAACCCATACATTTCAAACATGGCACAAAGTTGCTTACTTGAGTTTAATGTTTTTTTCCTTCTTTTGACCACCACCATGCCTGTTCCTTGCTTCAGCGTATTGATATTGTGTGCATGGTCACCAGCATTGCGAAGTTTGGCAAGTTCATCTTTTTTAGTTAGGGAAGTAGCATTAAGTAAAGGCACCATATCTTTTTCATTCTTGTGTTGTGATAAAAGATGACGTTTTAACTTTGCCTGCTGTTTACCACAAAAAACACAGAAATGCTTTTTAGAATCTCCTCTTGTGTTTGGCAGATAACATCCCTCAATTCTATTTTGGTTCACTGTTAATTGGTAGCCTACATTTTCTTGAGAGCCTGATAAATCTGTGTACTCCTGTGATCTTGAGTCCGTAACTGTTACAGAGGCAGGTTTTTCTAAAAGACCAACTGGTAAAAATGTCGGAAAAGAGTCAAAGTCTGAATCACTAGAATCATGGACATAATCACTGTCATTAGGATCGTCATCAATATCTGAAAACATAATCTGTAAGTCTTTTCGCATTTCTCCAAAGACTATCTCTAGATCAGTTTGACAAGCAGTCAATGTCTGAAGATGAAGAAGGATGAAAAAAATGAATATGACGAAAAATCATGCGAGGAAAGAATAAATTACAACAGGTGGAGAAGAAGAAGAGAAATAAGAACAAGAAAAACTAGAAGAACAAGAACAAGAAAGAGTATTGAAATAAATGGATAAGGAAGCGAAGATTAAAAGAGTTACAAATCGGATTGTGAATCGGAGTGGATTATCTTATTGTAACTGAACAGACGACAGGAAGCATATCGGTGAACACCGTGTACATATAATTGAACTCCCATAATATACTATCTTATTGTAATGGAACTAAGACCTAAACACTATAGCTCTATATAGATTGAAAAACTGACTATCCAAGAACAGTCATATCTGGATTGTTGATTGGGAACGACGAAAGGCTGGGAGCAGTATCTAAATGATTAAAAAATAATGTTTGGTTTCTTCACAATTTGATTAGTTAAAAAGGAATTATTTGAAAAAATTCAGAGTCGCCATAAAAACGACGACCTCCTCCACAAATAACTTCCAGTACCGGTTGTGTTTCCAATCTTTTATAAGAGCTATGAGACGAAATGAGATTTATCCAAGAAAACAAAATAGAGGGGTCAGAGTTCAAAGGATATACTCATTTCTTCTCCTTTTTTTCTGGTATATCTAGTTGTGAATAGGGTGAGTGTAACTGAAGTCAATTGATTAATCCTCGTATCACCCCTTTGTCCTCCCGATCGTCATTATAGTTTTGGTACTACTAATGTACGTTTTGATTTATATATTCATGTATTTATTTTATTTCAGGCAGATAGCTGTGATCTCAAATTTTCGAATTCCTAACCTACTTACAGTACAACAGACGTTTTCTCTCTCTCTCTCTCTCTCTCTCTCTCTCTCTCTCTCTCTCTCTCTCTCTCTCTCTCTCTCTCTCTGTCTCTCTCTCTCAAAAGCCTTGGACCCTTCCCATCAATCAATCAATAAAGATATCTATCTATCTATCTATCTATCTATCTATCTATCTATCTATCTATCTATCTATCTATCTATCTTACTGTCTGTCTATCTATCTATCTGTCTGTCCGTCCATCTGTCTTCCTGTAGGTCTGTCTATCTATCTCTATTTTTCTATGAATATATCTGTTTTTCTATCTGTTTATCTATCTATCTATCTATCTATCTATCTATCTATCTATCTATCTATCTATCTATCTATCTATCTATCTGTCTTTCTTTCTGTATGTATGTCTGTCTGTCTGTCTCTCTATCTATCTATCTATCTACCCATGGCTGCTT
>NC_088365.1:46375272-46382772 GCF_034508935.2 Berghia stephanieae | reverse complement strand
ATTTCCTAACAATAAGCCATGGGTTACAAAGCGACTTAAATATTTACTCAATGAAAAGAAAATTGCCTATATGAGTGGTGACATTAAACTAGAATTTGAAAAGGGAAAGGAGATCAGAAATACAATAAAAGAAGAGAAGGTTGAATACAAAAATAAAATGGAGCGACAACTGAGATCGGGCTGCGCAAGGAAAGCATGGGAGATGATAAAACAAATGGGAGGAGTAGACCAAAAGAAACGAACATTCCGACAAGGAAAAACGAAAACTGATGTCAACAAATTAAATGATTTTTACTGTCGTTTTGACAGGCTCCCACCTGTTCACAACGGTTTGTCAAATGACAATGAGCCACCTCCAGATATTGAAGAAGAAACCGTAAGCTCCCTCTTCCGGAGATGTAAAGAACATAAAGCACCAGGACCAGACAACATTACCGGAACTATTTTGAAAAACTGTCACCAACAACTGGCTATACCTTATACAAAACTTTTTCAAAGGTCAATCGATGAACAATCAGTGCCAGTACTTTGGAAAACATCGATTGTCGTTCCAGTTCCAAAAAAGCGTTGTCCGACCGTATTGAATGACTTCCGTCCAGTGGCGCTTACATCGCTTGTAATGAAATGTTTAGAAAAAATTTTAAAATCTGAGCTCCTACAAAAATGTTATGACCTGAAATTGCTAGATCCGTACCAATTTGCATACCAGCAACATCTCAGTGTTGAAGACGCACTATTAACCGCCACAAATTTGATCTCGAAACACCTTGACCAAACGCCCTCGAATTACGCCAGAATCCTGTTTGTCGACTTTTCGTCAGCTTTTAATGCCATGAACACAGATATTTTGCTTCAAAAGTTGTGCAGCATGGATATTCCAAACTACCTTATTAAATGGTATAAAGAGTTTCTGACCCATAGACCGCAATGTGTAAAATTGGGTGAACATATCTCCAACAAAAGAACGTTGTCGAACGGATGTCCCCAAGGCTGTGTGAGTTCCCCAATCCTGTACATCTTATACACCAACGACTGCAGACCATCCTTTGAAAATTGTTTTATAGTGAAATATGCAGATGATACTGCTATTCTTGGCTTATTAAAAGATAAAGTTACCGAAAAGAATTATTTCAAACAAATAAATATATTCACCGATTGGTGTAAACAAAATCAGCTTGAATTAAATGTTGAAAAAACGAAAGAACAGGTGTTTGGTGTAAAAAATAAAAACGACTTAAAGTGTGTGGCGATCGGTAAAGATGATGTTGAGATAGTTGACTATTTTAAATATTTAGGAATAACCATTGATAGTTCCCTCAATTTCTCTCAACATATTAATATAATATCTAAGAAAGTTGCCCAAAGATTATACATCCTAAGGAAATTGAGAACATTTCAAGTAAGGAAGAAAACTATGTTAAGAGTTTATGACTCATTGATTAAAAGTGTAATTGCGTTTGGCTGCACCATATGGTTTGGAGGATGCCGACTTAAAGATAAATCAAAAATTTCAAAATCTATCAAAGAGGCATCAAAAATAATAAACCATCCTCTTGATGGAGTAGAAAGAATTCATGGAAAAGCAATAGAAAGGAAAGCATTCTCAATTACCAACAATAAAAAACATATTTTATACCATGAATTTAGTCTTTTACCATCTGGGAGAAGGTTTTGTCAGATTAAATGTAGAACTAACAAGTATAAATCAACGTTCGTTCCATCAGCAATAAAAATTTTGAATATTTCATATGGTACAGAAAAACCAAGGATTGATTCGTTGACTGATTAACTGATTAATTTATTTAATGTAAGATTAACTGACCAATTGATAATGATGATAATTTTTGGTGTCGAATTGCCACAATCGTAACAAATTGAAAACGAAATGAATATGTTTATGTTGTGTATATCGCACGTGTGAAAGAAAGAAAGAGAGAGAGAGAGAGAGAGAGAGAGAGAGAGAGAGAGAGAGAGAGAGAGAGAGAGAGAGAGAGAAATAAGTAGGAGTGAAATATCTGTTCAATCTTAGTTATCGTTTAACATTATAACAAGTGTAACTAAATGACAAATTGCCATATTTATGGACAATAAAGATCTATTATTATTATTATTATTATTATTATTATTATTATTATTATTATTATTATTATTATTATTATTATTATTATTATTATTATTATTATTATTATTATTATTATTATCATTATTATTATTACTATAATTATTAGTATTATTATTATTATTATTATTATTATTATTATTATTATTATTATTATTATTATTTATTATTATTATTATTATTATTATTATTATTATTATCATTAGTTTTATTATTATATTTTTTTTTAATTATCATTTTCATTATTACCATCATTATAACAATAGCTATATATTATTATATATTCTTGCTTAGAATCAAAAACAAAGAAGTGGAGATGAGAAATTGCCACCTTTAAACCGGAAGTAAATCTTTAGAAATACAATACTTCTAATCTAAGATGGCTGATAGAAATTGCCACCTTTAAACCGGAAGTAAATCTTCAGAAATACAATACTTCTAATCTAAGATGGCTGCCAAGGTCTCCTTTTCTCACCTGCACCTTATTATTATTTTCCAAGTTTTTTTGTACAGGAAATATAAATATATGAAGATAGATATGGAAGAAAAAGGAAAAAATCATTTGTTTACTGGTTAAACCTATAGAACGTAGTTGTTTTTTTTTTAGTCTGGTTGTTTTTGTTTTGTTTTTTGTTTCTTGTTGTTTTGTTTTTTGGGTTGTTTTTTTTTTTTTTTTTTTGGGGGGGGGGGGTGGGGATATGTTTTAGTTTTATTTTGTTTTGATATTTTTTGTTTGGTTTTTTGTTTGTTTGTTTTTTGTTTGTTTTTTTTTTTGTGTGTTTTTGTTTTTTGTATTTGTTTTCTTTTGAAATTTATCTTTAGAGTCTATTCCAAGGGAAGACTGGAGTAACTTAGGCGTTAGCCGCAGTGCAGCGCCGTAAAAAATGAGCTACGGTGAGGTGACTTGCTCGAGGCCACACATGGTTATATTTTCAAACTACATCAACCTGTCGACCATCTCCATTTTCACACACCACAGGTTCTCTCACCCAAACTACTAAAACAGGGACTGAACAAAAATTCACTCAAACCAAGGTTTGTACGTTTGGCACGTGACCAAAGGTCAAGGACAACTCGAGTCTAAATTATATTATTCACATCTGGGTTTGAGATAATATTATTATAATTATCTCTCTTAGACCATAACACATGCCTATCCCCCCCCCCCCTCCTCCTCTCCCCCCTCCCCATCATCATCATCATCAACATATTATTCTGCTTTCTCCCCCGCTCTATCCCGAACTTTTTTTCTCTTCAATATCTTCTTCTCTTATCCATTACCTTCTCAGGGTGTCAAACGTCTTTTCTTGGCGTATGAAAATCAACACCAAAGAATTATCAATATGTGCATAAAATTTGATATAAGACCTCGTTATTGTCTAATATAATATATGCACGTCTGTGTTTTCCTAAATTTCATCAGAAGATAAAGTCATATTATCCGTTTCCCGTTCGCGAACAATGGTCGAATGGTACACCTTCAAGCACAATCAAACGTGCAGTTTGCGAACAATGGTCGAACGGTACACCCAGTTTGCGAATGCGAAAAATCATGGGGAATAATTTTGACAACAATGGTTTAATCTTGGGCTTTCGCCAATAATCCATACAATTTGATGACAACATACATGAAAGTGAGAAAAAAAAAGGTAAATGAAACCAAAGCATAAAATGATACCATCACCTAATCATAAAAATACAACATTGTAATACCACCAATACTTACAACAATAATAATAATAATTATTATTATTATTATTATTATTATTATTATTATTATTATTATTATTATTATTATTATTATTATTATTATTATTATACATAAGCGCTTCAAATGGTACCGAGAAAAAATAGCTGCTTCAAAAGGACAACAATTGCACTAGGCTTTTAAAAATTTATTCTTAAAGCTTTATTCCCACCCCCCCCCCCCCCCCCCCCCACCTTCCCAATCCCCAGGCTCTAGAGTGGTAAAAATAAATTAAGACAATAAACAATAATAATCAAAAATAAACAAACCTGTGTTGACAACCACATTACTGCCGTACTCTGGAAAAAAACCCGTATTTGAACATTTTAGCCAGAAAACTCGTCCTTCAAATATCGATCGATTTAGATGAATCTCATTTTGGCAAAAGCTCTCAAACCCGGGACTTCGCGAAGTCTTCCATCAAGTGCAGATTAGTGCCTGAAAATGGATAGAGACTACTCCGCAAGTCTTAATTCACTACCAAATCATTATTTGATGACGTCAACGTTCGTTTATTCGTTCGTGTTTCGCAAGCTCAGAGACACGTTTGCAAACGAATATATTCGAACGCTATATTATAATTATAATAACATCTCTTCGCGCGTCCGTCCCGAGTACATGACCTAATTCAAATGCATCTAAATGAAAACAAAACAAAAACTCTATAACAAAGGATGATGTCCTCGCCAGCCGAGATAGAATCAAAACAATCACAAACATGTTTACCAGTATATTAAAACGGCCGTACTCTGAAAAAACGCGTATTTAAAAATTTGGCCAGAAAACTCGTCCTTCTAATATCAATCGATTTAAAAGACCCTCATCAATCGGATCTATTAAAGAAAGCTGACTGCACTAGCATTGAAAGCCAAATAAAAGAAGAAGATGGCGTTGGCTGGGTCATGTGGCCAGAATGGAAAAAGGGTAACTTCCCAAGACAGCCTTGTACTGGACAGCAGATGGGAAGAGAAAGCGGGGAAGACCCAAAGAAACCTGGCGAAGGACCATGGAGGACGAATTAAAGGAAGCAGGCCTGTCCTGGAATACAGCCACCGCAAAAGCAGCCGATCGCAAAAAATGGAGATGTCTGGTGGATGCCCTATGTGCCTCAAGGCCCGAAGAGGATTAAGTCATCAATGAAGCAGACTCTCAATCCTGGGAGGAGCCCGCAAGGTCTTCAATAAAGTTCCAGGTTGGGAGTTTTTGCCAAGATGACGGTCATTTAAATCGATCGATATATTATGAAGGACGAGTTTTCTGGCTAAATTTTTATATTATATGCGGCTATGTGGTCTTGTGGTATGACAATCGCTTTAAGATCGGAAAGTCTTGTGTTCGAGCCTCGCTCGGCGCATAGTTGAGTCCTCCGAAAAGGCTCTTTACTCACATTCTCTCACCGTATTCACGTGTAATATGAGTACCCGATCGTCAACAGCGTTGTGTCTGTCGAAATAAAAAGTGTAATATCTCCTAACAGGCGTCACGTCTCGTTCTACATGTTACGTCTTGCTGTTGGTCAGGGATCCTTTGTAAACCGCTTTGAGCACGTTTAGTGGATATTGCGCTATATAAAAAAGCTCCAAAAAAGCTCAATATATCCGTTTCCTTGAGGTTGGCAGTGAACAGGTTAAGAAGAACGGGTGTAGTGTAATCCAAGAGACCCTTTGTTGTTTTTCGTGTTGTTCTGGTTATAATTTATGTTCTTGCCGTTGCTGTTCTTGTTATTTTGTTCTTGCTATTGTTGTTCTTGTTATTTTGTTCTTGCTATTGTTGTTCTTGTTATTTTGTTCTTGCTATTGTTGTTCTTGTTATAATTTATGTTCTTGTCATTGCTGTTGTTGTTATTTTGTTCTTGCTATTGTTGTGCTTGTTATTTTGAACTTGTTATTGTTGTTCTGGTTATATTGTTCTTGCCATTGTAGTTGTTGTTATTAATTTATGTTCTTTCCGTTGTTGTTGTTCTTGTTATTTATGTTCTTTTCACTGTGGTTTTTGTTATTTTGTTCTTCTCATTGTTGTTCTTCTTATTGTTGTCCTTGTTATTCTTATTGTTCTTGTTGAGTTTGACTCTGTTGATATTGCTTCTGCTGCTGCTCGTATTGCATCTTTTATTATCGTTAATATTATCTGTCGTTTAATATTTTTTTTATGAAACTAGACCACTTATATAGCGCAATATCCACCAAACGTGCTCAAAGAGCTTTACAAAAGGTCGCTAGCTAACAGCAGCACTTAACATGAAGCACGAGACATAACGCCTTTTAGGCGATATTTCAATTATTTTTTTCCGCCAACAGAAACAACACTGTTATGTTAACGAATGTGAGTAAAGAGCCTTTTACAAGGACTCAACAATGCGCCGCTCAGAGCGGGACTCGAACAGATTCGGTCCGAAGGCGAGTGTCATACCACTAGACCCCATAGCCGCAAAAAGAATCAGAAGGTCCGTGTTATTGAGGATCCGATAAAGTCTCTTGAATTTTGAATAAAAGACCATTTTCTCAAAGAAAAACTCATTATTAACGCTTCTACAACCCTGGACCGGAAATTTAGAAATTCGACCCGGGATAGTTTGGGGACTTTTGTTTGTTTTGTTTGGTTTTTTTGGCGGGGGGGGGGGGGGGGGATAAATAGAATAAACAAATATATCGTATCCATTACCATCGATGTTGGACTATTTGCCTATTTTTTGGAAATTCCCCGAAAAATTAAGTGGATGGTGGAGTGCGGGATGGGTGGGGGGGGTGAGATGATTGGGGAGGTGGAAGGAAGGGGGGGGGGACAAAAAGGAGGAAGGGGGAGAGATAAGAAAGCAGTATTGCATCGCATGATGATGCCTGTTCTGAAGGGAAATAAAAAGAACAATTTAATTTAAAATTTGGCCAGGAAACGCGTCCTTCAAATATCAATTGATTAAAATGACCCTCATATTGGCAAAAATTCTTAAACCTGTGACTTCGCGATGTTAGATGGATAAGTAGAATCCAGCCCAGCATTTCAAACTTTATTTATAGTTATTATTCTTTATATTTTAAATTGTTTTCATTAACCAGTTTATCTGCCTCACTCTGGAAAAACTCGTTTTTTTTTAATTTGGCCAAAAAAACACTGCCTTCAAATACCGATCGTTTAATAACGGTCATGTTGGCAAAAACTCTCAAAACCTGGGACTTGATGGAAGACTTTGTGAAGTCCCAGGTTTGAGAGTTTCTGCCAAGATGAGGATCATTTAAATCGATCGATATTCAGGGACGGCTGGTAATAATGGGCAGGGTGGGCAAATACCAGCCTGTTTTTTCAAGTTATATGCTGTATTACCAGGTCCGAAATAATCAAATTTAAATTAGATAATTTCAAAAGTTACTACTTAAACTTAATACTTCATACTGAAATCAATTTGTGTGTATCTTTGATAGATTGCGAATCACCATGCACCCCGTAATGCATAAACCAGGATGCGCTCCTGTTCTTTTTATCACCCCCCCCCCCCCCCCCCAACCACTCCACTCCACTCCGCCGACATCGTCATCTCATCGTCACGTCGCCTGACGGTGATTTTGCTGTCTGGCCTCTCTAGTACTAGGTCGGGCTAATTCAAATGAGCCCACCTTATTAACCAGTGTACACTAAATAG
>NC_088365.1:46352772-46370272 GCF_034508935.2 Berghia stephanieae | reverse complement strand
GAAAATAAAAGGGGTTTTTTTTTACGTACCTGGTGGATTTAATGAGGTCATAAGGTCAAGGTTTTCAGGGGGGGGGGTTGGGGGGATGGAGGGGGGGGGGGCAATTCAAATTTAAGTTCATCCCAGTAGGTGATATGGGGCGTTGATTCCGCTTGTTTTAGTATTGTGTGTTGTACTTAAGAAACCCTTTCTCTTATAGTTACTGGCGACGTGTATACATAATATATGTAGGTATAACATCCGAACCCAACTCATGGGCCTAGTTTAACATTGTTGTAATGGGCAATATTTGTGACCCACCGCCTCAAAGCGGTATCAATTATTATGTCGGGATGGCTAAGACTCAGAAAAGTGGTTTTAGATATGAAATGATGAGAAATACGACGTTAGAGTCGTTTGCAATGCAAGAAATAGTATCTATTCTCCACCATAACGACGCAGAATCAGCTCCAAGCTTCTTATTTGTGTCAATAAATTCAATTTTCAGCATCCAGTTAATCCCGACTTTATACCGTTTGTTTGTTGTTTTTTGTTTTGTTTTGTTTTTGTTTTTTGTTTTTTGTTTGTTTTTTTTTTGTTTTTTTTTGTATTGTTTTGTTTTGTTTTTATGTTGTTTTGTTTTGTTTTTTTTAAGTTTTTTTTTTGAGATTTCCATAACAACAATGAGCCCATAAGGAATTGGGTTATCAGACCTGCACATAAGTGCAATTCAGTTACTGGTATTAATGGGTTTTTTCAACTTTTCCAATTTTCTGTTTCCACGGGGTGTTTATAAAGTTTGGGTTAAATGGTATACATCACGTTTGCAACAACAATATTATTCAATTCGTAATTTATTTGAATATTTGAATAGTATATTCACGATACGTAACCATCTTTAAGTCAAGAAAAGAACATGAGCTTGAGCATGTATATAGAGTTCTATCCACTAAACATGCTCGAAGCGCTTTAAAGGGGTCCCCAGCCAACAGCAAAACTTAACATGTAGAACGAGACACGACACATTTTAGGCGACATTACAAAGTGTTATGGTCTCATTGATTGTTGTCATGGAAATACCTGCAAACCAATGACAATAAGCATAGTCCATTACAACAATGTTAAATCAGGCCCATAATTACGTTCTGTGATTAGACCTGCATATATGTATGTGCACCTAGATGAAGCCATGCGTTGTTTGAACGATAAGTAAAAATCAAAAGCACTTCAATACATTAACAAAACAACCAATGGTTTATTTACGCTCTCGTGATATGATTTGGCTTTGGAATAGGGCAGGGAACTCGTGATGTCACACCTTCCTCTCTTCCGGTTCCAAACTCCCTGGAAGAGTGTAACCAACCAATCCATAGTGGGACTAACAATGAATAGGTTAATACTTGTCACATCTTCCTCTCTTCCGGTTCCAAACTACTTGGAAGTGTGTAACCAACCATTCCATCGGATGACTAACAGTGAATAGGTTAAAATTCGTCACATATTCCTCTCTTCCTGTTCCAAACTCCCTGGAAGTGTGTAACCAATCAATTCATCGGAGGTCTAACAATGAATAGGTTGATATTGAATCCTAAGGTGCCATAACTACGTTCGTATAAGGGTGTGTACACGCCGATTCTTATGATTACGGGCATAAAACAAGAGCGAGGATGGATTATCTTTTTAATAGATAGAACGAAGCTGACGACACACAGGTCTTTGTTATTGTTTTTTTTGGGGGTTTTTTTGTTGTTTTTTTTTGTTTTTTTGTTTTTTTTTTGGGGGGGGGGGGGAGGGGGGGTTTGCCATCCACGGTTATGAGTGATTCTCACTCAACTGTGTGAACCAGACTATAGATAGTATACAGATGACGTCACTCAGGCCTTTGTTATTGTTTTTGCCATCCGCGTTTGTGAGTTGTTCTCACTAAACTGTATTAACCAGACTATGAAAGTTCATGGTTACACAGAGTGTGTGTGTTGGTCCGTTCTACTTCCGGATGGCAATGTTGTGAACTCCATGGCCAAGCGCATTCTATCTATAGATAGTTCGAAGATGACGTCACTCAGGTCTTTGTTATTATTTTTGCCATCCGCGTTTATGAGTAATGCTCACTGAACTGTATTAACCCGACTATAAACGTACACACAATTTTGTGTGTTGGTCCGTTATACTTCCGGATGGCAATGTTATGAGCTTCATAGCCAAGCGCATACTATCTATATAATTTATGTTAGAAAATAATAGATGCCGTCACTCTAAAACCAGAATACCAGTTGCACTGAGTGAGAATGTATGTATCCAGTCCTCCTGGGGAATGGCTTCACACTTCCAATGAGACTGGAACCAGTATAATGACGTCACACTATTGTTCCCTATTAAGTCTTAACTCTTTGTTGTCTAGAATTTTGTTATGGAATTTATTTTAATCCACAATATAATTCAGACTACGGCGTGCAAGGTGGCTGAGTAGTTAAGGCATTGCATTGTAACCCTGTTTCGAGCCCCGATTCCGGCATTTCGAATTTGTTTTTCCTTGAGCAAGATTACTAACTTCCAATTTGCTCATGATGACATATCTGTTGACATCATCTATGTTCTTTCATGGAATACCCAAGCGATGGTATCTCAAGATCTCGCGCGGGGAGACATGAATTTATTTTTTTGGTAATTTAGAAAATACACTTTATCTTAGATGTGAAACTGGTCTATCTTGCATTGCAAAATCTCTATGACATGCATGCAATGACAAGACATTATAATTTTGTTTAAATAAAAAAAACCAACTCACTTTATCATGGATGGGTCAATTTCATAATGCTCAGCATTTTGTAATCATCCCTGTGTTATCTTGGCAGATGGTTTATTACGTGTTAAGTGTGTCAAAGTCTCTGATAGCGACTAGATTTATGGAAGGCTGTGCTTGCTGTGTGTAGTATGGAGTACGGAGCACGGACGTGTCAGAGTGCATGCTAGCTAATGTTACTACCCGTGTAGAATTGTTATCTTTTTCTCTAGGCTTTTTGGAGTGAATTTTCGTGTAAAATGTTATTGTTTTGTTGGGGTTTTTTTTTCGGGTGGAGATCCCCATAACTTGGTAGGAAAAGTCGTCTTAGCCTGGGACGATGAATGAGCGAACAATGAATGGATATTGCGCTATAAATTTTTTTTATTATTATTATTAATTATTTATTTTGCTTTTTGGGTTTGTTTGTTTGTTTGTTGTTGTTTTTTTTTTTTTTTTGTTTTTTTTTGGGGGGGGGTGTTGTTGTTTGTTGTTTTTTTTTTGTTGTTTTTTTTTGTTTGTTTGTTTGTTGTTTTTTGTTGTTGGTTTGTTTTTGTTTTTTTGTTTTTTGTTTTTTTTTTTTTTGTTTTTTTTTTTTTCGTTATTATTTTTTTCTCACGTTAAACGTATCTACATTTATTTACCAGGAAAAGTGAACGCCGTAAAGTGAAGTAAAGTATAGCAGGAAAACAAAACAATTGATAATAATAATATAGGTTAAATGACAACCATATTCAAGAGATTTGACCTACCTACCTTCCTCAATCTGGGAAGGCCAAGGAGCCAATCTTAGGTACACATATTTGCAGGTCTGATAACCGAACGCAATTATGGCCTTGTTTTAACACTGTTGCATACCTGCCTAGTACTACGAAAAACTAGTAGAAATACGAATTTTGGGCTCCAGTTACAGAGCTGCATAAGGTCTCTTTGACTCAATAAATCTTGTTGAAAAGGAACGTTTAGCTTCTTAGAACCTATATTCAGGACTTTGGGGCATTTTTAGACCATGCAAAGGGCAAATTGTTTATTTCTAAAACTATTTAAAGTGAATGTTCGTGTTTTAATTTTTATAATTTTTAAAATTATATTTTTATTTATTTATTTTGTTTATCGCAGGTCTGATTACCGAACGTAAATATGGGCCTGATTTAACACGGTTGTAATGGACAATGTTTTGCGTTGATTTGATAGGATTTCCATTACAACAATGAGCCCTTAACAATTTTGGTGAACAGACCTGCAAATATGATTACGTTGAGCCAACCCGACGCCCAAAATTGAATTTAAGATTTTTTTTGAAAAGATCGGAATTTTGTGTTACTTTGTGGTCTTGCGGTATGACACTCGCCTTCTGACAGGAAGTTCCAGGGTTTAAATCCTGCTCTGAACGACGCTTAGTTGGGTTTTTGGAAAGGCTCTTTACTCATTCTCTCACCGTACTCAGTGTAAAATGAGTACCTGGCCGTTAACAGAGTTGTCTCTGTCCGAAAAAAATTGTAATATCCCCTAACAGGCGTCATGTCTCGTTCTACATTTTACGTGTTGCTGTTGGTCAGGGACCCTTTGTAAATTACTTTAGCACGTTTAGTGGATATTGCGCTTATTAAAAGCTCATTTTTTTATATTGAAAGGGGAAGGGGGTGGGAGTCGAGAAGATGGCACAATAAGGACATTATGCAGAAGAGGATTCGCAATGAACTCCTCCAGTTCAGCCGGAATGAAAGGTCTTCAGTGAGTCATAAAAACGATAGGTTTTATACAGGGCAATATCCACTAAATTATGTGCCCGAAACTCTTTACTATGTGTCGGAAAACAAACAGTAAACTAACACTGAACATGACGCCTTCAAAGGACTGATAAAGACCAATTTCTCAAGTTCAAATCAAAAAGGTTATAATTCATACTTGATATATTTTTTTATTATTATCCGTCTTATCAGTCAGGGCACCAGATTGGCGCAGCGGACTTCAAAAGAGAAGAAGAAGCAAACCCTGTCATCGCCTGGACAAAAAAACAAAAGAATAAAACGCCTGGCCAATAAAAAGAACAACATAATAATAAAGATAGCCAAACCATCCATCGGTTTTATGGTCTGTAATCTCATACTGCTGTTTCGTGTTATTCCCATTGACTCCGCCCCTTTCACTTTCTAAATGTAAATACCTAAATAGGCCAAAATATTTACATGACAACTTGGCGATATCATCTTAAAGTTGCTATGTGATAATTCAGTGAGAAATAAAACCGTGATATCTAGTTTTAGAATCTTGGGAAAAGCATTAATAGAAAGCATGCTATGTAATGCTTGCCTCGTAGTATATTAAGATGACATCTTTCTCAAGATACCTTTAAAAAATTAAAAAATAAAAACTTGAGCTTTTATATAGGGCAATATCCACTAAACGTGCTCAGAGCGCTTTACAAGTGAACCTTGACCAACAGCAATATGTAACATGTAGAACGAGACATGGCGCCTGTTAGGCGATCTTACATGTTGTACCGGACGAGACAACGCTGTTAACGGCCAGGTACTCATTGTACACTTGAGTACGGTGAGAAAATGTGAGGACCCAACTATGCGCCGAGCGAGACTCGAACTCCGGACCTTCTGATCCGAACACGAGTGTCATACCACAAGACAACATAGCCGCACATAGCCGCCGTATCATATACAGCTTGCTTTGTAGTATTGGGTGACAGTTTTCTCTAGGTATGCTCAACCATCTCCATTGTAGTCGTTTTTCCTCATCTAAGTACTGTGCGGCTATGTGGTCTAGTGCTATGACACTCGCTGTCGGATCGGAAGGTCCTGGGTTCGAGCCTCGCATATTTGAGTTCTCGGAAAAGTCTCTTTACTCACATTCTGTCACCATACTCAGGTATAAAATGAGTACCTGGTTGTTTACAGCTTTGTCTCTGTCGAAAAAAAATAATAATAAATTTAACTATCGCCTAACAACAGGCGTCATGTTTCCTTCTTTATGCTACGTGTTGCTGTTGGTCAGGGGCCCTTTGTAAAACACTTTGAGCACGTTTAAAAATAAAAATAAATAAATAGATAAATAAATAAAATTCACTTTATTTATCCCATAGGGGGAAATGTCTTTGTGTCTATTCCAATGGAAGACTGGAATAACCCAGGCGTCAGCTGCAGTGCAGCGCCGCAAATTGAGCTAGGGCGAGGTGACTTGCTTAAGACCACTCAGCGCAGCTGTGATCGAACCCGTTACCTTTCGGGTACGAACCAAAGACCGTACAGCTAAGCCACGCGGCAATAGTGGATATCGCTCTATATAAAAGCTCAAGTTTTTTTTTTAACAATATATGTGACCCATCGTCTCAAAACGGTATAAAGTCGATATTAACTAGATGCTGAAAATTGAATTTATTGACACAAATAAGAAGCTTGGAGCTGATTCCGCGTCGTTATAGTGGAGAATAGATACTATTTCTTGCATTGCAGACGACTCTAACGTCGTATTTCTCATCATTTCATGTCTAAATCCACTTTTCTGAGTCTTAGCCATCCCTACATAATACCGCTTTGAGGCGGTGGGTCACATATGTGTTACTGCAGCTGCCGCAAGTGCTTCTCTTGTCTTATAGATAGTATGCGCTTGGCTAAGAAGCTCATAACATTGCCATCCGGAAGTATACCGGACCAACACACAAAACTGTGTGTATCCATGAACTTTTATAGTCTGGTTAATACAGTTCAGTGAGAATAACTCACAAACGCGGATGGCAAAATATAACAACAAAGGCTTGAGTGACGTCATCTTCGAACTATCAATAACTCGTCACCCTTGAAAAAATCCTCTACATTGACAACGTGCAAAGTGCCTGCATTCCATTATTGTGTGGTCTTAATCCAAGCAGACTTCTTGATGCATTGTTCGTGTTAATCCCTTAATTAATTGTGCGGCTATGTGGTCTAGTGGTATAACACTCGTTTTCGGATCGGAAGGTCCTGTGTTCGAGCCTCGCTAGTAGGTAGGTGCATAGTTGAGTCGTCCTGCCTTGGAAAAGGCTCTTTACTCACATTCTCTCACCATCCTCTCAGTTGTAAAATGAGTACCTGGCCGTTTACAGCATTGTTTCGGTCGAAAAAACATCGTACTGTCGTCTAACAACAGGCGTCATGTTTTCTTCTTTATGTTACGTGTTGCTGTTGGTCATGGACCCTTTGTAAAGCACTTTGAGCACGTTTATAAACAAAAATAAATCGATAAATAAAATTCCCTTTATTTATCAAATTGGGTAAATGTATCGCTAGGGCCTATTCTAAGGGGTGACTGGAATAACCCAAGCGTCAGCCGCAATGCAACGCCGCAAATTGAGCTTGTGTAGTGTGATGTGACTTGCTTAAGGCTACACAGCGCAGCGGCGAGTCATCGAACTCGGTACCTTTCGGGTACGAAGCAAACACAGTTCCGCTGAGCCACGCTTCAATAGTGGATATTGCTCTTTATAAAAGCACAAGTTTGTTTTTTAATAATAATAATAATAATAATAATAATAATAATAATAATAATAATAATAATCACAATAATAATCACAATAACAATAACAATAACAACAATAACAATAACAATAACAATAACAACAACAACAACAACAACAACAACAACAACAACAGCAACAGCAACAGCAACAACAATAATAATAATAATAATAATAATAATAATAATAATAATAATAATAATAATAATAATAATAATAACAATATCAATAACAACAATAACAATAATAACAATAACAATAACAACAATAACAATAACAACAATAACAACAATAACAATAATAACAACAACAACAACAACAACAATAATAATAATAATAATAATAATAATAATAATAATAATAATAATAATAATATGTGTTACTGCAGCTGCCGCCCAAGCGCTTCTGTTATCTTATAACCCCGTCACCCTTGAATGATTCCCTATGTCGACAACGTGCAAAGTGTTTGCATTCCATCATTGTGTTGGGTTTAATCCACCGAGCCTCCCTTGTGCATTGTTCGTCTTAATCCCTTAATTATTTGGAACAAGTTTTTTCCTTTGGATTTGGATTCATCATTTCCACCACCGTAAAGAAAAATTTTTTTTAAAAATAATAAAAAAATAAAATAAAAATAAAAATTAAAAAAAAAAATTTTTTAACGTTTCGTTGGAAACTTCTCAAAGGAAACTTGATAAGATAAAGTTTCATTGTAAACGATTAAAAACAAGCCACACAATTTATCGTCGAGAAGGACAAAGAAATAAAGCAAAGCAAGGAACCAAAACAAACAAAGAAAACACACATCCAGAAAAGAAAAGAGCCCCCCCCCCCCTCCCTAATATTTTTTAAAACTTGAGCTTTTATATAGCGCAATTTTACTCTACGTGCTCAAAGCGCTTTACAAAGGGCCCCTGACCAACAGCAATACGTAACATGTAGAACGAGACATGACGCCAGTTAGGCGATATTACAATTTTTTTTTTCCGACAGAGACAACGCTTTTAACGGCTAGGTACTTATTTTACACCCGAGTACGGTGAGAGAACGCGAGTAAATAGCCTTTTCCAAGGACCAAGGACTCAACAACTATGCGTCGGAGTGAGGCTCAAACCCAGGACCTTCAGATCCAAAAGCGGGTGTCCTACCGACCACAAGACCACGACAAAACCGCACAAAGAAAAGAAGGACAGAAAGAACAAAAAGTGCGGCTATGTGGTCTTGCGGTTAAAGTTACAGAGGGCCATAATCTCTCTTCTCTGTGGGTTGTGTATTTTCTGCATCGATACAGTATACCCTCTGCGTCTTCTTCCTTCTTCCTCCTCCTCCTCCTCCTTCTTCTTCCTCCTCCTACTCCTCCCTTTTTTTTCTTCTCTTTTTTTCTTCTTCCTCCTCCTCCTCCTTTTTTTTTCTTCTTCTTTTTTTTCTTCTTCCTCCTCGTCCCCTTTTTTCTTCTTTTTTTTCTTCTTCCTCCTCCTCCCCCTTTTTTTCTTCTTTTTTTTCTTCTTCCTCCTCCTCCTTTTTTTCTTCTTTTTTTTTCTTCTTCTTCCTCCTTTTTTTCTTCTTTTTTTTCTTCTTTTTTTTCTTCTTCCTCCTCCTCCTCCTCCCCCTTTTTTTCCGTCTTTTTTTTTCTTCTTCTTCCTCCTCCTCCTCCCCCTTTTTTTCCTTCTTCCTCCTCCTCCTCCCCCTTTTTTTCCTTCTTCTTCCTCCTCCTCCTCCCCCTTTTTTTCCTTCTTCCTCCTTCCTCCTCCTCCCCCTTTTTTTGCTTCTTTTTTTTCTTCTTCTTCCTCCTCCTCCTCCCCCTTTTTTCCCTTCTTCTTCCTCCTTCCTCCTCCTCCCCCTTTTTTTGCTTCTTTTTTTCCTTCTTCCGCCTCCTCCTCCTCACCACATGAGCAGACCGGTGATTGTGTCCGTTTTTTGTTTTGATTTTTAATTTTTTAATTTTTTGATTTTTTAATTGATTTATTCATTTATTTATTTATTTATTTATTTTGTTTGGCGCTCATTCAAAAAAGGTGATGAGAGAATAGAATTGATGAAAAGATAAGGGAATTATTATAAGGACTACGCCAATTCAAGGGAGTGTACATAATGTTGTAGTATTATTATTTGAGTTATTTCCCCTTGTGAACGGTAACAGTTACATTATGGCGGGTGAATAAACGCTGGATTGAAAAACGGATGTCTGTAACAATTCATGTTGATTGAATTTCAAATAATCCGCGGGGTTTTTGGGGGGGTTTTTTGTCCGTGTGGTTCAAAACCTGATCTTCTTGTTAATTTGAATTCTTTGTTCGTGTATGATTTATATTGGTAATTATCTAAAAATAAATATTTTGAAAATATCAAATTGAGAAACTGACACCCTTCATTCCACATTTGTTCAGATGTTTAAAAATCAACCTTTTGAGTCTTTGAACATGATCTTGTATGTGTCTGCTGTGTTGGTGGTTTGATTTTTGTAGGCTTTATATTTAATTGAAAGAGGAGTTGGGAGAGGAGGGGGGGGGGGTATATTTGTTCCATTTTTAAAATGTATTCAATTTTTTTTTTTTTTTTTTGGGGGGGGGGGGGAAGGTTGGAAGATTTCTGGTTGTTTTGGGGGTTCGGTTGTTTGTTTTTTGTTTTTTTTTTTTTAATTTTTGTTTTTTTGTTTGCTTGTTTTGTTTTCATTTTTTGGTTGTTTTTTTATTTGGGTTTGTTTTTTTGTTTTTTGAAGGAGTTACTTCATTACTTTTGACAGTTAAAGGTAATGATTTCTTTTTGAATAAGCCTGAGATCTACTGCCTTTTTAAAGAAACATTTCAGGTCTGAGGTTATAGATAGAACGAAGTTGACGTCACTCAGGTCTTTGTTATTGTTTTTGTTTTTTTGCCATCCATGTTTATGAGTAATTCTCACTAAACTGTATTAACCAGATTATAAACGTTCAAGGTTACACATAGCTTTGTGTGTTGGTCCGTTATATTTCCGGATGACAATATTGTGAGTGTCTTAGTCAAGTGCACAGCATCTATAGTGATAATAGATTTAAACGATGGGATGAAATGAAGAGGATGTAAAAGAAATTCATTCTCGTGATAAGAAAAGATAAGATAACACTCAATTCATCCCGTAAAAGGAAATGTGTTGATAATATGTGATATGTAACCCACCTCGTCATTCCGGTATTATGCCGGCGATGTCTTGTGATATGACACTCGTCTTCGGACCTGAAGGTCCAAGGTTCGAGTCCAGCTCTGAACAGCGCAACGTTGACCCGTTTGAAAGGCTCTCTTCCTCCTCATGGCAATGTTTATAAATATCTTATATTTTAAAGAATTCCCTTTATTCATCCCTTAGGGGAAATTAGTTTTGGGTCTATTCCAAGAGAAGACTGGAATAACCCAGGCGTCAGCCGCATTGCAGCGCCGCAAACCGAGCTAGGGCGAAGTAACTTGATCGTTTGTTTTGTATTTAAGGGTTTTACGGCGCTTGCAACACATTAAGGTCATATCAGCGCCAGTAAAATGGAAGAAAATGGAAAAGTAAAAAGTTCTAGAATTACAATTAAAGCACACAAGAAAAAGTAAGACAAAGGGGATTGGGAACAAATAGGGATCAGATGTAGATTCCAAGAGCATACCACCAATGTACTTAGTTTGAGATCAATTGTCTCATCCGGACAAAAGCACAAAATCGAAAAAAGAGGAATACACTCAAATGCTTACATTATACATCAAAAATAATAAATATAATCATACATAACAGAGATGATTTACAAGGGAAAAAATATCATCTCCCAAAACAATAATTATGCATTTGACTGTTTCCCTCCCAGCCAGGACTCCGACCAGGGCCAGGAAAAAAACAAGTAATCTCATTCCAAGACAAAGACGGAAAGCATGTTGAAAAACAGATATAGGGGGATAGAAGACACAGTATGTACCTCCCTGCCCACTATGGGAGGTCAGGATCCCCACCCAGAAGTAACCTGATCATTGCCACAGAGCGCAGCGGGTATTCGAACCATGTACCTTTCGGGTACGAACCTAAGACCGATCCGGTGAACCACGCAGTCCCACATTGCAGACACAACATCTGTATAGCGTGGAAATGAAAATCAATGGTGCGTAAAAAGCAGTGCATGGTATATTAATTCAGAAAAGTGAGTGGAGCAGGCACTTATGTTGGTAACAACAAGATATGAAGTGAATAGAAAAGTGCCAGAAGACTGGCACTTTTCTATTCACTTCATATCTTGTTGCATGGTATATTGTGACCAATAGTCTCTAAAGGGTACTGTGTCGGGTAAACCTGACGTGCAAATACATTACATTTGAAGGTCTGATAGCCTGACGTTATTTTATGGGCCCGATTTAACATTGTTGTAACGGACATTACTATGTATGCGTTGGTTTGTTTTTGTTTTGTTTTTAAGGGTTTTACGGCACTTGCAACACATTAAGGTCATATCAGCGCCAGTAAAAAGGAAGAAAATGGGATAGTCAAAAGTTCTAGAATTACAATTAAAGCACAAAAGAAAAGGTGAGACAAAGGGGAATTGGTTCAAATAGGGAACAGATGTAAATTCCAAGAGCACACCGTCAAAGTACATAGTTTGAGATCACCTAAAAGTCTCATCCAGACACAAGCACAGGTCCCAACTAAGAGGAATACACTCAAATGTTGACAAATCATCTATAATATGTAAACTAAACATAATACAATGCATAACAGAGAGATGATTTACAAGGTAAAAAATATCATCTTCCAAAACTATAACTATACATTCGACTGTTTCCCTCCCAGCCAAGGAACTCCCGACCAGGGCCAGGACAAAACCAAGTAATCTCATTTCAAGACAACGACAGGAAACAATTTGGAAAATGGGTTGGGGGGATAGAAGACACAGCATGTACCTCCCTGCCCACTATGGGAGGTCAGGATCCCCACCCAGTGGGATAGTTAAAAGTTGTAGAATTATAATTAAAGCATCCAAGAAAAGGTAAGACAAAGGGGAATTGGTTCAAATAAGAAACAGGGGTAGATTCCAAGAAATACACTATCAAACTATTAGTTTGAGATCACTAAAAGTCTCATCCAGACACAAGCACAGGTCCCCGCTAAGAGGAACACACTCAAATGTTTTACAAATCATATATAATATAAAGAAATCATAATACAATGAATAACAGAGAGATGATTTACATTGAAAAAAATATCATCTTCCAAAACTATAACTATACATTCCGACTGTTTCCCTCCCAGCCAAGGAACTCCCGACCAGGGCCTGGACAAAACCAAGTAATCTCATTCCAACACAAATACAGAAAGCACGTTGGAAACCAGATGTAGGGGAATAGAAGACACAGTTAGTACCTCCCTGCCCACTATGAGAGGCCAGGAACCCCGCCCAGCATATGCGTTGGTTTGATAGTGTTTCCATTACAGCAATTAGTCCAAAACAATGTGGGTTATCAGACCTGTCAATTGGTGCAAGTCGAGGATCATCTTAGATGCTGTTATTTCAAGACCAAAGTTTAATTCCCCCCCCCCCTCCCCTCATCCCCATGCCTCCCACGGGCTATATGGATCATACAGTACAAGTCATCTCCTAGGCTTGTATGTTGAACTAGCACGCTTAGATACTCTGTCACTCTCTAATCTCTATAACGAACACACTCGAGGGTCGAATGAAGTAATAAGTCTAAAGAAGATTAGGACGGAGAAAGAAGTTTTGCTATCACGTCCGCCCATCCGACAACTGAACAAACACAATATGGTTTGACTTTGTTGCTCTAACAGCTTTTACGACGACGCTTGTATGATTTTTAGGGCAATCCAACGCCAGTAAAAAGGGAGATAATACAGGAAAAGTTGTAGACCTGATAAGTGTCAATCACCAAAGAGAAAGTCAAAGGGAGGTAACTGGTTTAAATATGGAACAGAAGATGCCACAAACAATCAATGGGCATATTTTGACATTAGATAGAATCTCCATCCAAGCACAAACAGAGGTTCTCGCTATGAGGGAGACACTCAAATGTTTACTAAGTAAGTATATTCACAACTAAAATAAAAAAAAATAGTTAATTAAGTTTTTTTAAATAGATAAATAATATTTTTTTTAATTAAAAAAAAAAAAATATATATATATATATATATATATATATATATATATATATATATATATATATATATATATATATATCTTATAGAAATATAATTTACATGGATTATAATACCATCGCTCAATTTAAAATAAAAAGGAACTATACGTTTGATTGCCTCCCTCTCAGCTAAGGATCCCTGCCAGGACTAGGAAAAGACCGAACAATGTTAATCCAGAACAAAAACAGAGCAACATGGAAAGGGAAAACAGACATTGAGAAATAGAAGACACAGAAAGTGATCTGTGTTCACTTGGTTTTACTGAATTCTAAGCCCAGGCACTGTTCTGTTTCAGTCGCAAACTACATCTTCTTGATTGATTTCATTACAACTAAAGAGAAGATGCGACGTGTACTTATTAGCAGATCTGATAACCTAAACTGTTATGGGACCCATAGTTGTAATGGAAATACTCTCAAACCAACACATAACATTGTCCATTACAACAATACAACAATGTTAAATCAGGCCCATAATTGCGTTCGGTTATCAGACCTGTAAATAGGGAACCCGATACCTCAGTTGGTAAAACACTCGCATCACACGTAAAGGGACGGTGATCAGTCCTGACTGCCCCCCCCCCCCCTCCCCCGTCCACCCAGCAGTGATTGGGTGGCTGTGTCTGTAAGATCTGGCGGAGAGTACTTTGCGATCGACCAGCGTCCTATCCAAAATACAGCAAGCAATTGCTATTGTCCGTTTCACGCTATAGAAACAGGGATAAACTCCATGGGCCTTTTGGCTCTGAAGGACTACTTTTTGTTATCAGGCCTGCAAATAGGTGTACCTCGAGAAGATGTCGTTTGTGACTGAAACCGAACAATGAAGTTTAGATTTTTGGACCAACAAAAAGAAAAACAAACAAGACACACATCATTGGTTTCAGAAATATGTACAGTTTATATACAGAACAAAAGTCTCTCTCTCTCTCTCTCTCTCTCTCTCTCTCTCTCTCTCTCACTCACTCACTGTCCCCCCTCTCTCTCCTCTCTTTCTTTCTCTCTCGTTCTCTCTCTCTCTCGTTCTCTCTCTTTCTCTTTCTTTCTCTCTCTTTCTCTCTCTCTCTCTCTCTTTCTTTCTCACTGTCCCCTCGCTGTCTCTCTCTCGCTGTCTCTCTCTCTCTCTCTCTCTCTCTCTCTCTCTCTCTCTCTCTCTCTCTCTCTCTCTCTTCTCCCTTACGTAAAAGAATAAACCATGAATCAAATAACACATTCTTCTATCAAAACTATGATAAAAAATTGTAAAATTGATATGAATATTTATATTGTTATCAAAAATTCAGTTAACATTTATTTTTATATCGATAAGAAGAATGTGATGTTCATCATCAGCGCCCTTCATAAACATTTAATTGACAAAAAAGAGAGCCACATTTTTTAAACATTTCCCATTTCGGCATGGCCATTCCAACAACACTAAAAAAACACTTATAATTATTGACATTATTTAAAATTTAGCATATTAAAAATTTATAATTGCACAAAAGTTATGCAAAAATTGCACCATTGCGGCTTAACTAGAATAAACACACTAAATTGCCAAACAGGGGACAGTATCACTGGTCACCAAAAGAATCACCAAAGTGCCAAACAGGGGACAGTATCACTGGTCACCAAAATAATCACAAAACTGCCAAACAGGGGACAGTATCACTGGTCACCAAAATAATCACTAAACTGCCAAACAGGGGACAGTATCACTGGTCACCAAAATAATCACTAAACTGCCAAACAGGGGACAGTATCACTGGTCACCAAAATAATCACTAATATTATTTACAAACTTGGAAATGTTTATTATTTGAAATTAAAAATTAAAAATTAAAAAGTGACACTTTACACCGAGTTCTATGTAGTCTAGACTACTATTAAATTTGAGACTCTTACAAAACATTCACACGAATCTCTAGTTTGAATAAAAGTTTTAATATTTTGATCTTGTTCTCAAAACTATGGGTTAATGTCACACGTTGTTTATGTGGAAATACTTTTTATTAAGCATAAATTGACAACAATTGTTCAAGGCTCTTACATGTGATAGTTGGCTCCTGGAATGTAGGATCCAGCTCGTGGAATGCAGGCTCCAGCTCGTGGAGTGCGGGCTACAGCTCCTGGAATGTAGTCTCCAGCTCCTTAAGTATGGGCTCCAGCTCGTGGAGTGTGGGATGTAGCTCCTGCAGTGTTGGCTCTATCTCCTGGACTGTTGGCTCTATCTCCTGGAGTGTATGCTCAGGTCCCTGAAGGTTGGCATTTGAAGTGTAGGCTCCTGCTCCTGAAGTGTAGGCTACTGAAGTGTAGGCTACTGAAGTGTAGGCTCCCGAAGTGTTGGCTCCTCTAGTATCGACATTTGGAGTGTAGGCTCCTTGAATATTGGCTTCTGGAATGTCGTTCTCCATCAGATCTTTCAGAGTCATTTGTATCATGGAATCAACAGGATTGTCTACGGACGATGACGATGTAGATGGCAATGATTGGGAATAATTTCCCTCCTTTTTCTCGTTATGGTAGTTTTCCCTAAAAATGGAGGAATTGGTATAAAATGTCCATGTTAATAAAACAGCTTGACAAATAGATAGATGCGTTTTTGTTTGTTTTGTTCTTAAGGGTTTTACGGCACTTGCAACACATTAAGGTCTTATCAGCGAAAATGAAGAAAATGGGAAAGTAAAAAGTTCTAGAATTACAATTAAAGCACCCAAGAAAAGGAAAGACAATGGGGAATTGGTTCAAATAAGAAACAGGTGTAAATTCCAAAAGCACACTATCAAAGTACTTAGTTTGAGATCACTAAAAGTCTCGTCCAGACACAACACATGTCCCCACTAAGAGGATACACACTCAAATGTTTTACAAATCATATATGATGTAGAGAAAACATAATACGATGTACAACAGAGAAAATATACCATCTCCCAAAACTAACTCTTTGGACTGTTTCCCTCTCAGCCAGGGCATCAGGCCAGAACCAGGTCAAAACCAAGTAATCTCATTCCAAGACAAAGACAGAAAGCAAGTTGGAAAAAAGATATAGGGGGATAGAAAACGCAGTAAGTACCTCCCTGCCCACTATGGGAAGTCAGGAACCCCACCCAGAGATAGATGAGTGGAGATATGAGAGAGAGAGAGAGAGAGAGAGAGAGAGAGAGAGAGAGAGAGAGAGAGAATGATAGATAGATGGATGGGTGGGTGGATAGATAGAGGTAGATAGATGGATGGATATATAGATTAGTTAAATAGAAAGATAGATAGATAGATAGATAGATAGATAGATAGATAGATAGATAGATAGATAGATAGATAGATAGATAGACAGATGAGTGGGTGGATGGATGGGTGCATGGATAGATAGATGGATAGATAGATAGATGGAAAGATGAATAGTTAAATGAGCTTTTATATAGCGCAATATCCACAAAAATGTGATCAAAGCGCTTTACAAGGGGTCCCTCGTCAACAGCAACATTTAACGTAGGACGGGACATAACGCCTGTTAGGCGATATTACAGTTTTTCGGACAAAGACAACGCTGTAAACGACCGGGTACTCATTTTACACCTGAGTACGGTGAGAGAATGTGAAAAAAGAGCCTTTTCCAAGGACTCAACTATGCGCCGAGCGGGAGGTTCGAACCCAGGACCTTCCGATCCGAAAGCGAATGTCATACCACTAGACCACATAGTCGCACAATAAATAACGTTCATTAAATATATATATATCTATCTAGATAGATACATACATACATAGACATATTTAGATAGATAGATAGTTGGATGGAATGATAGATTAATAGATAGATAAAGGGACATATATGTAGATAGATTGGCAGATGTATAGTTAGATTGATAGAGAAATGGGGTAGATAATAGATAGATCAATAGAATGATAGATAGAAAGATAGATAAATGGACAGTTAGGTAGATAGGTTAATAGATAAATAGATAGATAGATAGATAGATAGATATAAAGATAGATAGATCTATAGATTGATAGATAGAAATAAAGATAGATAGGTGGGTAGATGGATGAGTAGGTAGGTAGGTAGGTAGGTTGATAGATAGATAGACAGAAAGATATAATTAG
>NC_088365.1:46327772-46347772 GCF_034508935.2 Berghia stephanieae | reverse complement strand
GTGCACCGTCGCAAACCCGCCGGGTAGCATCGTCACAACACACCGTTCGACTAGATGCTCTGCCGTCTCAGGTTCTTGCCCACAGCGGGTACACGTTGGACAGTCAGAAAGACCCCACCGATGAAGCGCACTAGCCGTGAGGCAGCTCCTCGACCGAAGCCGAATCGCCGTCACCCAGTGTCTCCTCTTACTGGTATCAAAGTCTGGCAACTTCTCACCAAGCTTAGAGGAGGTAACGTCCCCGCCCCCACGAGGGATTGAATTCGTCCAAACCGACTTCCATCTCGTATGTGCAGCTCTAGACGGAGTCAGGGATTCTGCGTACTTATTTCGGCTCGAAACGGGGGCGCCGTCCATTATGCGCATCAGAGGGGCATCCCCATTCCCTCTCTCTTTGATCTTACTCAGCCAGTTTCCCGTAAACGTCTCCCTCCGGACATCGGGGGGCTGGATCGCTGCCATTATCGGGTCCCATTCTCTAGGAGTTGTTGCTAGCGTTCCTCACACTATGTGCATCGACTTGCGAAGTTTTACATCCACCTTCTCAACGTTTCTGCTTCTACCCGACACTGGAGCGCAATACTCCGCGGTGGAATAGCATAGTGCCAAGGCGGACGTTCTCAGGATCGCTTGGCTAGCGCCCCAAGTCGATCCCGCCAGCTTCCTCAGAAGACTGCACCGCTTCTCTATCTTCCGGGCAACCCCTTCGAGATGCACCCGATAGGTAAGGCTGCGATCCAACGTCACCCCTAAATATTTTGGATGCGGCTCATATGGGAGTGGCTGGTCCCCGACTAGGATATTCAGTTTGCGGGTGTGTCAAGCACTGCATAGGTGAAATGCAGTGGCCACGGTTTTTGAAGTGTTCATCTTCAGGTACCACGTCCTTGCTGAGTACGCTCTCGAGACGGGTCCACGCTTTACTCTGAGTAACGAGTGCCAGTCGTCCGCGTATCCCAGCCTCAGGGAGGAAGTGTTCGGCATATCGCTAATGCAAACGTTAAACAACATTGGCGCAAGTACCGACCCCTGAGGTACCCCATTCTTCAATTTCCTTACTTTATTCGTGGCGTCTCCCAGCGCGACGTGGAATTGCCTTTCCCCCAAGATCGAAGAGAACAACTTCAAGGTCTTTTTGCACCTTATGATTTTTGCTAGTTTGAGCATCAACCCTTCGCACCAGATCGTATCGTGCGCCGCTGATAGGTCTATAAATACAGCACCTGTTTGCTGTTTTCTCTCAAACCCATGCTCAATATGCTCTGTAAGGGCAATGGCCTGCTCCGTGGTGCACCTCCTTTCCCTGAAGTCCGCCTGTTCGGGTGACAGGGCAGCGTCTAGGACCGGCCCCCATCAGTTTAATAGAACACGCTCCAACAATTTGTAAAGACAGCTCAGTAGAGATATGGGTCTGTAACTGTCGGCCTCCTTTGCCGGTTTCCCGGGCTTCAGGATGGCAACTATCTTCGCATGCTTCCACACTTGTGGAAGCTTTCCTTTTCCAAGGACGTCGGACATTGCCTCTGCCAGCCAGGTCCGTGCCTTGGGCCCAGATGCGTCACCATATCGGAATATACACCATCTATCCCTGCTGCTTTGTCGTTCTTCACATCGCTAATCGCTAACTTCTCGGGGACTGAACGGGGCCGTCTAGTCCGACTCCTCCGCAGGTAACGAGTCCAAAATCGTACGGTACGTCTTGCGGACACCGCGCTCAAAAGCTTGATTAGGGACCCGTTTGCTACGGTTTTTAATGTTCTTGGCAATTGTGTCTGCCTCACACTCCGGTGCAGCCTTCGTGTAATTCCGGTCCGGGTCCAATTTCTTTATCAGACGCCAAGCGTGGCGGCTGGAGTGTGTAAAGTCGAGACTTTCCACGGTCTCCTGCCACCGTTGCTTCCTTCCCTCTGCCAGAGACTGAAGTAGTCTATCGGCTACGTCCTGGGACTGGGTCTGCTGGTACTCTTGGTACAGCTCTTCTGACTCTGCTGTCCAGCAAGGGGTGTAGAATTTCCGTTTGCCCCGTGGAATAGAACGTTGAGCGCTCTTAACCAGTAGCCTGTTAAATCTAGTTATATTCTCGGACTTGGGAGGAATGGCAGGGCAAACCTGCTCGATATAGGAACTGAATTCCTCCCAGTCAGCCTTCCTGAAGTTCCATCTGCATAGTGGGAGAGACTGCACCCTCGGTATTGTCACCCCAGCTGTGACAAGAACCGGCCTGTGCTGGCTATGCGGAAAGTCCCCGAGGACTGATCGCTTCACCTGCAGCGGTTCACCGTTCGCGCCTTTCGTAACGAGGGTGAGGTCTGGAGTATACTCCTTATGGCGGGTACCCCGGAAGGTACCCTTGGCTGTAGGATCGTACACTAGGTGTAGATCATTACAGTCCATCCATGAGCGGAGTTGTCTTCCTGCCTCGTTGCAGTCTCGGTAGCCCCATTCGTGATGGTGGCTATTAAAGTCTCCCAGAGAGATGGAAGGATGGCTGACCACCGGTACCGGTGGTGTAGTCCAAGTCGCTCTAGGTGGTTTGTAGATATTATGCAAACACAGTCCACCTACTTCCACGGAAATTCGGTTCACCCCATTGCTGTCCGTTACGCTCTCTATGACCCTTACCTTCGATGGCTCTTTAGCGTAAACGCTAACCCCTCCTTTGAGCCTCGAAGTGTCCTCGCGTTGGACCACCGCATAGCCTGGGATCTGGAATCGGGAAGATTGCGCGCCTGAGTAAAGATGGGGCTCTGTAACAGGAGGATGTCTACGCTATGGGCGGCCAGTGGCTTTGATAAAAGCTCATTTTTCACCATTCTCTGGCTCTCGATATTCAGGGACAACATGTGCGTCAGGTCGCTATCCCCGACATCGCATTTTCTGATCGGCAGGCCGCGAATCGAAGGTGGAGAGGGACGCTTGCTTTTCTCTCGAACGTACGGACGACCCTGGCGACACGAACGCGGTATTATTTGGCTAGGCGGCAGACCGCTTCGCCATTGACTGAACTGAATTTGAACCATCATATCGAAGTAGTGTGGCGCCCGGGATAGCGGCTGCTATTCGGGCACCGGGTTGGATCAAGTTTAGTCACACACCGGGGCGAGCAGCTCATGTGGCTCGTTGGCTCGATACCCGGGATGGTCTCGTGACGGTCAACCGGGATTTACACCTTTGCCCTCCCGTGTGGCTCAAGCCCCCTCACCGCTGCAAGGTAAAGATCCACGAGGGGGGAGCTAAGGCGAAATGCCTTGCTCAGGGCCACACAGCGTGACGGGTAGTCGAACTCGGTACCTTTTGGGTACGAAGCAAAGACCATACCGCTGAGCCTTTATCATGGGATGTCTACCAAAAGAGCGGAGAGGCATACCATAAGAGCGGAAAAACACGTACCAAAAGAGCGGAGGGAGTGGGCACAGGTGCGGCGCCCGATATCAAAGAAATGTACAAGATTACTGTAAACCTTATTTTTATTTATTGTTATTTGTTTGCCTAGTGTGTGGAAAAATCCCCCTCTGCATTTTATGGGCTTGGGACCAACACACAACGATATCTTTTACCGCTGTGAGGCTGCATTAGGATTTTTATTTGAGCTGAGTGTAGGTTAAAAATTGGTAAAATCTTGCAAGGGAAACTATTTACAAGGGTCTGTTGATAAAACTCATTGCCTTCACAAACTCAAATCTGGATCTTTGGCCTGTTTTTTTCTCACTAACGAGCTGTGCAACTTTCTGGTCTTTGGGCTGTTTTTTCGATTCTGCTTTTGATCTCATCTTGATATATGTCGTGGCCTGGAATTTGATTAGGGCGTCAGTGAGCAAGAACACGTTCGGGTGGGGGGCATAGAACTCCTTGTTCAGCATCGAGTGGAAAGACTCTGCTGCGTTGTTCGTTCTTTTCTGGCCTTTGGGAACAGAGGCCCACAGTGGAGGTGGAAAAGGACTTGAAGGTAGTATGTATGTTTGTAGCAGATAATCGGAGTAGTGGATCAACTTGGTGTCGTCTGGTTGGCAACTCATGAGGTCCATGGCGAAACTGTCCTCAACCTCCGACGGATCCAAAGACGAAAGTCCAAAAGTGTAGGTCAGCCACTTGCCAACCTCATTTTTTGTTTGAAACTCATTTCCGAGTCCCAGCTGCTGGATTTTCCTGTGAAGAGCCTGTCCCAGATGGAAGTTGCACGCTTTTACAATGACGTCTGGAATCAACGTTTTAAGCGCGGTCATGGCTGCTTTCTCAAAGTCCATGGAAAACTGTCTACACTGGAGAGAAAGTGATCTCTCACGGCACAGGGATAGGATTGCTTTCCACATGTTTTTGTAGGTTTCTTGAGTTTTTGATGGTAGCAAGCAAAATACAAGTGGGCAGTAGATGCCATTACTCAGACAGTGGATGGAGTAGATCTGACTGAACTGGGGAGGACAAGACTTGAAAGTTCCGTCAACAAATAGCTCTTCCACATGTGCTGAACACAGCTCTTTCAAGTTGCTGTCTGTTGAGAAAATGATTATTCCGGTGCCATCATCATTATGCAGGACAAACTTTTCACCTTTTGATGTGGTTGGATGAAAGTCGTTGTTCAGTATTCTGTGGACGTCCTCTCGTGTTTTCGGCAGTTTTGGCAATTGTTTTCGTCTCTGCCTGTAGATAGATCTTCTTACGTTGATGATGTCTTTATGAACCAGGTTCGCCTCTTCCATTTGGAGAAGTTCTGATTTCATGATTTTTGCTGGTCTTTCTGACACATCAGCTTCGGCCCGACGTTTTACAGCAGCTCGAAGTATCGTCTTTTCTGTAGTTCTGTAGTCTCTGTCATGATTGTGATTTGTTACAGCTGTCAGCGTTGTGGTTACTTGTCCGTCTGTCTTTACTCTTGATTTGCAGCATTTAACTGTGCATCGCCAGTACTTGTCCCCATGACTTGTAGCATAGTCCAACCGATAAGTGTAGTTATTTAGGACAACGCAGTCAGCTCCTTTTTGGGTCTTTGATATTTTTAACGTGTCCATACAGATGAGTTGAAGAAAGAATGGAAGCCCGAAATTATCTTATAATATAGAGTTTGGAAATCAAACTACACACACACACACTAAATAACCTCGCGGTGTCTCTAACAATGATAGGCTATGTTATGCCTACAATAAGCACGGACAAGAATCCCGAAATTATCAAAATAAAAACACACACTAAATCAACTCACACGTTTCTTACTCGGTACATGTTTTTCAAGCACACGGACGAGAAACACACTAAACTCACACACTTATAAACTCACATGCTTCTAAATCACTACATATTTTTCAAGCACACTCCCCGACAATTAAGAAAGATCGTAAGTACTAAGCAATGATCCTGAAACAGCTACGAACTTTTCAAACCCCACTGGTTTTTTTAAAGAGTTTACAGTAACCCTCCGCTCTTTTGGTATGCTGGCAAAATTACTATCTCCGCTCTTTTGGTATTTTCCGATCACGACCTCAACATGTTTTCATGGAGTAAGTTGGCTTGGTGGGGGGGGGGGGGGGGGGGGGGTTGGGGACAAGATTACCTTTCGTTGACACGTCAACCACAACAGTGAACGGGCAAATTTTTGTAACATTGTCAGAAGAAAATCTTATTTGTTCTTTGTTTCTCTTCACTCCAGATCGGTCATTTGTTCTTCAATAAGACGGAGGGGGGGGGAGTGGGGATAACTTCTCACACTAGTAACACTAACCCGAGTTACGACTCAGAGAAAGGGGGATGGGGGTGTCTGAGCTTTTATATAGCGCAATATCCACTAAACTACCTAAAGCCCTTTACATAGGGTCCCAAGCCAACATGTAGAGGGAACATGACGCCTGGTATTGATATTATTTGGAGGGGAGGGGAGATTGCTGTTTACGGCCAGGTACTCATTTTACACCTGAGTGCGTTGAGAGTGTGAGTAAAGAGCCTTTTACCAAGGACTCAACTATGCGACGCTCAGAGCGGGACTCGAACCCAGGACCTTCCCGAATGATATTTGACTTATTTATTTTCTCCCATAATCCAATGGATTATAGCTTTTCGCTAATAATGTCCAGTATGATATATAAGGCTGGTACAACGTTTGTACTGAAACAGAATGAGAGTCAAGTCAAAATGCATGGAATAGAATCATAATTCACGACATTCAGAAATTAATTGGATCATGGAAAGAAGGATACAGATAGTAGATAGATAGATAAATAGATAGATAAATAGACAGATAGATTGATAGATAGATAGATAGATAGATAGATAGATAGATAGATAGATAGATAGATAGATAGATAGATAGATAGATAGATAGATAGATAGATAGATAGATAGATAGATAGATAGATAGATAGATAGATAGATAGATAGATAGATAGATAGATAGATAGATAGATAGATAGATAGATAGATAGATAGATAGATAGATAGATAGATAGATAGATAGATAGATATAGATAGATAGATAGATAGATAGATAGATAGATAGATAGATAGATAGATAGATAGAGAGAGAGAGAAAGAGAGAGAGATGGAGAGAGAGATAGAGAGAGAGAGACCATGGATAACATGAGAGAAAATATAGACAATGTTTGTGTTTATACTTACTTTTTTGTTGTGTTTTTTCCGTTTGACTACGGCTTGAGCTTCACGCATATTCCGACATCTTTTTGCAGTTTTCTTTCCATTTCCAGGGCTTTCCTCTGAGGTCAAACAAGGGATTTCTCTATTCTTGTCATCCATTCTAGCACACAAAAAATTCACACAAATTCCAAATGTGGTCGGGTGGAAGTTGAGATTGATACAAGTTTGAAAAAGTCACTTAGAAATATCACCGACAAGAAAAAGGTTAGTTTCTACCTGTAGGTCCCTCGTTCCTGTCCAGCTCTTGTCGGCGTGTTCCATTTGGTCAGAATGACGTCAGTGCGGCTATGTGGTCTTGGTCTTGTGGTATGACACTCGCCTTTGGATCGGAAGGTTCCCAATCCTGCTCGGAGCGGCGCAAAGTTGAGTCCTTGGAAAAGGATCTTTACTCACATTTTCTCATCGTGAGATAATAATGAATAAAGATACTTTTCCGAGCACTGTGCACCGTTTAGAACGGGTCTCAAATCCTGGGCCTTCAAATCCGTGGCGAGTGTCATAGACATGACCACATCGCCTCAAGAGTGAGAAAAGAATTCTAAAACCTTGAGCTTTTATATAGGGCAATATACACTTAAAGTGCCGAAAGATACAAGGAGTCGACACATGAAACCCGTTAAGTAGTTTTTGGACATAGACACGCCGTTGAAGTTCAGGTACCCATCGTACACAGTGAATGACACTAGAGATCTGATCATCATCATCATCATCATCATCATCATCATCATTGTTATCTTCATCTTCATCTTCGTCCTCATCTTCATCTTCATCTTCATCATCATCATCATCATCATCATCATCATCATCATCATCATTATTATTATTATTATTATTATTATTATTATTATTATTATTATTGTTATCACCATCATTATTATTGTTATCACCATCATTATTATAAAGACCAGTGCGTGGTTCTTACAATAAGGATTATGATTTTTTTTAATTTTTCGCATGTTACAAACACAAGGGGAGATAAGTTTAAGATAAGTGTGGAAAGATGTAATTCGTCTATAAGGAAAAATACCCGAATTCAAAGAACTGTGACAATTTGGAATAATCTAAAATTTGAGACAAAAAAATTCTAATTTGGGAGGACTTCCGTAGTTTCACAGCAGTTTTATTATTTTAGATGTTCTAGTAGGGGGTTTGGGAGGGGAAACTTTTATAATGTTCTAGTAAGGGATTTGGGAGGGGGGGTGTCGTGAATAGATTTTTACATCTCATTCACGATGAGAAAATAAAATAATCATATGCACGAGGCATGTATCTCCACCGAAGAGGGCAGTTCGCGATTTACTAAGTACACATACCTAGATTTTGGTTATCCGGTTAAGAAACGTTTAGTATAGATTCAAATTGCAAAAAAGAGAGCGAGTAAGCGGTGACTGCCATATATATAGGTGGCCAACAAGATATGACGTCACAATCACAAACGGAACATCATGACAACAACTCACAACAGCCTCGATCGAGATACTACACACCAACACACAAACACACAACATAAAAAGGCATATTGTTCCCTACAGGGGAGACCATTTTTTTTTTACTGCGAGAACATTATAAAAAACAAGAATACTGGGGATGTAGGAGTTTTCGGAAGGCCTCCCTTATAGATACTTAATTTTCTAGTCCAAACATTGTTTTATCAGGGCTATAGTATCTTTAGTTAGGGTTGAAGAGGGGTTCGGGGGGTTTCACCCCGATAATAAAGAGGAGGGGTGGGGATTCGTGGGGTCTCCCCGCGATTATTTTTTTACCTCGATCGAGATCCTACACACAAACACACAACATAAAAAGGCATATTTTTCCCTACAAAAGTAAAGTAATATTAGTTTTTTGAGGTTATCTGATCAGAGAAATGAATGTCTTACCACGATCACCGATGTCTAGCACAGACTTGGTACTTGAAGAAGTTTATTTTCAACTGGTAGTCCTACCTATCGAATGGCTCAACAACGGCGTGACGGAATGTGGCAGATGGGCACAAAACAGAGACTTCTTCCGAAGGACTGTGTGGGAGGCTACGTCCAAGTGATATGCCACAGAGAGAGAGTCCTACCTCAAGAATGACTGTTGTGTCGTGATGGTTTGTAATGGTGGGGGTGATGTGGTCTGTGGTCATTGAACACTGGTATCGCCTTTTGTTTTCTCGTTCCACCCCGTTTGTGTGAATTTGACTCAGTACCATCAACAAGAGGCGTTGGTTGTTGACGGTATTGATAGGACAAGGTCAATGTTAAAAATAATAAAGTGGTGAATAAAAATATCCCGTAATGTGGAGAAGAAAAGAATTGGTAAAAATTTGGTTTGACTATAGATAGTATGCGCTTGGCTAAGAAGCTCATAACATTGCCATCCGGAAGTATAACGGACCAACACACAAACCATGTGTAACCATGAACTTTTATAGTCTGGTTAATACAGTTTAGTGAGAACAACTCACAAACGCGGATGGCAAAAACAATAACAAAGGCCTGAGTGACGTCTTCTGCATACTATCTATAGATAGTTCGAAGATGACGTCACTCAGGTCTTTGTTATTGTTTTTTGCCATCCGCGTTTATGAGCAATACTCACTGAACTGTATTAACCCGATTATAAACGTTCATGGATACACACAGTTCTGTGTGTTGGTCCGTTATACTTCCGGATGGCAATGTTATGAGCTTCTTAGCCAAGCGCATACTATCTATAAAATCCATTTTGAAAAATGAGAATATCACAGAAATAGTTTCTTTGAGATTAAAATTGATTTCAGATAATTCAACACAACACCATCACAAGATTAACCATATAAAAATCCACATTGAAGAATAAGAATTTATAGTAAAATCGAATAGAAAGACACAGGCACAAAAAACGTGTTCTTTCGGCTAGGTGTGTTACATCAGAATATTATGTGTGTTAATCAGAATATTAGGTTAATTAAATTAGATTATTATTATTATTATTATTATTATTATTATTATTATTATTATTATTATTATTATTATTATTATTATTATTATTATTATTATCATTATTATTATTATTATTATTATTATTATTATTATTATTATTATTATTATTATTATTATTATTATCATTATTATTGTTATTATTATCGTCATTAATATTATCATACAGAAGTTGTTTTTTGTTTTTTAAGTAGTCCTTCAGAGTCATAAAACCCACGGAGCCAGAGTTTACCCCGGTTTATATAGAGTGAAATTGACAATAGCGATTGCTTGCTACCATTTCGATACGCTAGTGTATCGCAAAGTACTTTCCGCCAAATATAACAGATCCAGCTACCCATTTACTGCTGGGTGGACAGGGGGTTGGGGGTCAGAGAAAGAAATCTCTACTCCACACGGTTGGTCTACCAACTGAACTGTCGGGCCCCCCTTTCAATAGATAGTATGCGCTTTCCTAAGTAACTCGCAACATTGCCATCCGAAAGTATAACGGACCAACACACAAAACTATGTGTAACGTTGAACGTCTATAGTCTGGCTAATACAGTTTAGTAATTCAAAAAGATTTGAGTGACGTCATCTTCGTTCTATCTATACTAACAAAAACATAACAACAAAAAACTCAGCTTTTATAAAAGGCAATATTGACTATACGTGCTCAAAGCGCTTTATATTGGGTCCCAAGCCAAAAGCAACACTAATCATGTATCACGAGACATGACGCCTTTGAGGCGATATTACAATATTTTTTTCGACAGAAACACAACGCTGTTATCGACCAGACAATCATTTTACACATGAGTACAGTGAGAGACTGCGAGTAAAGAGTCTTTTTTCCAGGATACCCAACCATGCGCTGCCCAGAGCGGGACTCGAACCCAATCCGAAGACGATGTCATACCACTTGACCACATATCCCAATATCCCAAAGTGCCGAATACTTTTCTGTCGTCTGTTCGAATTTTACTTGACGTATTCAAGTTTTTACTATGTGTGACCCATCGACTTAATACGGTACATTGTCAGGATGAACGAGATGCTGGAAATGGGCATGATCTATAGATAGCTCGAAGATGACGCCACTCGTGTCTTTGTTATTGTTTTTTGCCATCCGCGTTTATGAGTAATGCTCACTGAACTGTATAAACCCGACTATAACCGTTCATGGATACACACGGTTTTGTGTGTTGATCCGTTATACTTCCGGATGGCAATGTTATGAGCTTCTTAGCCAAGCGCATACTATCTATATTAACTGTCCATGTGCTCAAGGTCATTGGTCACATTGCAAAATGTGCTCAAAGTGACCTACTTTGTGAAAAGTGTTCACAGCTTTTTAAATATCTAACATCACGATTGGTCGTTTGGTTCAGCTTGACACATGAGTATGTTTACAACTTTTGTAAACAAAGCAGCGTGTTTACATTTGTTATTGTTACCCAATAGTTGGAGAGAAACAAATCATGTGATTGATGACCTGGTTGGACGAAAACATGAATATAGATAGTATGCGCTTGGCTAAGAAGCTCATAACATTGCCATCCGGAAGTATAACGGACGAACACAAAAAAATGTGTGTATCCATGGACGTTTATAGTCGGGTTAATACAGTTCAGTGAGCATTACTCATAAACGCGGATGGCAAAAAAACAATAATAAAGACCCGAGTGACGTCATCTTCGAACTATCTATAGATCGCTCCCATTAAATTTATAGCCACGAATAGTTAAGTCCGTTTCGCCAAGGGAGATGATATTTTTTTTCAAATTAAGAAATGAAGGAGCAGGCACCGGTGTAAGATAAAGAACTAAACAAGTATGTATGAAAGCTGCCAGACAAAGCAGGGAAAAAAATACAAGACAAAAAACATCCCAAAAAATCAGTCGACCTTGAACCTCAGACCTTCTGATTACCGGTCAGACGTGTTACTATAACACCACAGAGGCTACCGTAAGTTGGGACAATCTTAATACCTATAGATAGATCGAAGATGACGTCACTCAGGTCTTTGTTATTGTTTTTTGCCATCCGCGTTTATGAGTAATGCTCACTAAACTGTATGAACCAGATTATAAACGTTCATGGTTACACATAGTTTTGTGTGTTCGTCCTTTATACTTCCGGATGGCAATGTGGTGAATACCTTAGCCAAGCGCATACTATCAACAGATAGAATGAATTTGACGTCACTCGGGGTTTATCATTGTTTTTTGCCATCCGCGTCTATGAGTAATTCTCACTAACCTGTATTAACCTGACTATAAACGTTCATGGTTACACATAGTTTTTAGTGTTCGTCCTTTATACTTCCGATTGTTGTGAGCTTCTAAGCCAAGCGCATACTGTCTATAGATAGTTCGAAGATGACGTCACTCAGGCCTTTGTTATTGTTTTTGCCATCCGCGTTTGTGAGTTGTTCTCACTAAACTGTATTAACCAGACTATAAAAGTTCATGGTTACACAGAGTTTGTGTGAAGGTCCGTTATACTTCCGGATGGCAATGTCGTGAACTCCTTGGCCAAGCGCATACTTCTATAGTCTGGTTAATACAGTTTTGTGAGAATTACTCATAAACACGGATGGCAAAAAGCAACAACAATGACCTGATTGACGTCAACTTCATACCATCTATAGATAGTTCAAAGATGACGTTGCTCGGGTCTTTGTTATTGTTTTTTTTGCCATCCGCGTTTATGAGTAATGCTCACTGAACTGTATTAACCCGACTATAAACGTTCATGGATACACACAGTTTTGTGTGTTGGTCCGTTATACTTCCGAATGGCAATGTTATGAGCTTCCTAGCCAAGCGCATACTATCTATAGTCTGGTTAATACAGTTTTGTGAGAATTACTCATAAACGCGGATGGCAAAAAGCAACAACAATGACCTGATTGACGTCAACTTCATACCATCTATAGATAGTTCGAAGATGACGTTGCTCGGGTCTTTGTTATTGTTTTTTGCCATCCGCGTTTATGAGTAATGCTCACTGAACTGTATTAACCCGACTATAAACGTTCATGGATACACACCGTTTTGTGTGTTGGTCCGCCGTATACTTCCGGATGGCAATGTTATGAGCTACTTAGCCAAGTGCATACTATCTATAGGTATTATGATTATCCCAACTATCGGGAGCCTCTGTGATGTTCTAGTAGCACATATGACCGGTAATCAGAACGTCTTTCAAATTCGAGATTATCCTCTAAAGGTGCTCAAAGCGCTTTACAAGAGGTCCCCAGCCAACAGCAACATTCAACATGTAAGACGAGACACGACGTCTGTTATGCAATATTACAATTTTTTTTTTAAAGACATCGCTGCTAAAGGCCTGGTACTCATTTTACACCTGAGTACGGTGAGAAAATGCGAGTAAAGAAACTTTTCAATGACTCAACTATGTGCCGCTCAAAGTGGGACTCGAACCCTGGACCTTCTAATCTTAAGACGAGTATGATACCACTAGACCACATATCCATGTATTGGTGACTTTGTGCTAAATGGTATGACTCAAACCTTTGTACCTGTAGGTCCCTGGTTCCTGTCCCACGCTTGTCGGCTCGTTCCATTAACGCGGAATGACGTCAGTGCGGCTATGTGGTCTAAGTGGTATGACACGGACCTTCGGATTGGAAGGTTCTGGGTTCGAATCCTGCTCGGAACTGTGTCCTTGGAAAAGGCTCCTTACTCACATTCACTCACCGAATGACCATTTGGCCTCTAATTGTGTTGTCTCTGTCTGAAAAAAAAGTGTAATATCGCCTTTATCGTCTATACAGGGTGCTTTTAATGTTTGTTGGCACCAATCTCCTCTCCAAACATTACAGTTATAAGAACGGTAACTCGTTCTAACCTCCATATCCGTGATAACCCTGAACTCATCGCAGTTACCTCCCGCTGGGTAGACTTACCATAATATGGAATTCCTCGGACTGGATAAAGAGATGCGCAAATAAAAATAAAACGTGCGCATTTATATAGTGCAATTAATATCTATATACGTGCTCAATGCGCTTTACACGGGGTCCCTGACCAACAGCAACATGCAACATATATAGAACGAGAGATGACGCCTGTTGGGGGATATTACATTTTATTTCCGACAGAGACAACGATGTTAACGACCAGGTATTCAATTTAAACCTGTTTATTGTGAGAGACTGTGATTAAAGAGCCTTTTCCAAGGACTCAACTATGATCGATTTCAGGACCTTCCGATCGAAAGCGAGTGTCATACCACAAGACCACATAGCTGGACATACCAGTTATAAGGCCGGTAACTCGGTCGCTCTAGCAAACTTAGTCCGTGGTAACCCTGAACTCATCACAGTTACCTCCCGCTGTGTGACTTACCTTTATGGAGACCCGCCGCTAGAGAAGAGATGCGTGAATAAAAATAAAAACTTGAAATCAATATCTATTAAACGTGCTCAAAGCGCTTTACAGAGGGTCCCAAGCCAACAGTAACAAGTAGCAGGTAGGAAAAGACAAATAGGAAGCCTAACAGGCAACTTGTACTTTATAAAATGAAATACAGTTCTGTAGATCTGAGGAGGGGAAGGATGAGGAATGAATCATCATGAAGAACATCAACATTGTAAGCCGGAAATAATGCGCTTTATGGACGTTTATATTTGATTTTTAATTGAATTTCCTTAACTTGAGCTTTTTTATTAGCGCAATATCCATTAACATATCTCAACGGGCTTTACGTGACCTTCTGATCCAAAGGCGAGTATGCGTCTATTGTGGTATTGTGATATGACAATCACTTTTAGATCGGAAGGTCCTGAGTTCGAGCCTCGCTCGGGGCATAGTTGAATCCTTGGAAAAGGGTCTTTACTCATATTCTCTCACCGTACTCAGGTGTAACACGGGTACCTGGTCGTTAACAGCGTTGTCTATATAAAAGCTATAGCTATATAGCTATATATTTTTTTTAAAAAAAAATTATGCCTTGTGCGCCACGATATCATAAGATATCATCACCTAGGCATGCCACGAAGGAATATAGATAACTCATCAAACAGGATGTCTGATGTCAACAGGAATAACCCATGTTGTCCAAATGAGCAAATTGGGGGTTAATAATCTTGCTCAACGAAAAAAACCAAAGTGCCTGAGCGGGGCTCGAACCCGGGTCATCCGGATCATAGTGCAATGCCTTAACCACTCGGCCACTTCGCCCCCTATATAACACTATATAAAAGCTCTCAATGAATTGTTGGTGCTTTGGTAATCGTGAACATTATATTATTATGTCTTCCCACTGGACATTCACGACGACAGGCTGACGCCCGTCAATGTCAACAAACAACATCAACTGAAAGACAAATGATTTTCATATAATGAACAGAGAACAAATTTTAGACCCCCGACCAGTAAGCGTATAGAACACCGCCATTGGAGATGAAAAACAAAGAGTAAAACAGACACAATAGGCACGGCATGGTCGTTGATGACGGCCATTGAATCAAAGAGATCGTTGACACTTGGTTTCTTACTGAGTATTGTCAAGGAATTGTAATCCACTGATAAACTTTGATACCCGCTGAGGGCTGGATTGAGTGACCATCTTGGACATCGGCAGTTTGTTGTTGTTGACTATAAAGTCAATAATAATAATAATAATAATAATAATAATAATAATAATAATAATAATAATAATACACTGCCCGTGGCAATGACCATGGATAATATTCACTCACTCACTCAATTACTCAATCCTCTCCGAGTCTGCTGGCACTTGAGGCGATGCACGGGATCTCCACCTGGTCCTGTCAACTTCTATTCGAGGGACGTACCTCTCTGTTTTAGGTCCCTCCTCTAGGTAAGTCTCAAGATCTTCTTGGGACGACGTCTTCGGAAGACTCTTTACTCACATTCTCTCACGGTACTCAGGTGCAAAATGAGTGCCTGGCCATTGGGACGGGCGGCAGCGTGGCTCAACTGTACGGTCTTTGCTTCGTACCCGAATGGAAACGAGTTCGATCACCCACAGTGGCGTTGTGTGGCCTTGAGTAAGTCACTTCGCCCTCTCTCAATTTGCGGCGCTGCACTGCGGCTGACGCCTGGCTTATTCCAGACTTCCCATGTGAATTTTTCCCTTGAGACAAATTTCGCTTATGGAATGAAGAAAGGGAATTTTATTTATTTATTTATTTAACATCTTTGTCTCCGTCGGAAAAAATGGTATCATCGCCTAACTGGCATCATGTCTAGTTCTAAATATTAAGTGTTGCTGTTGGATATGGACGCACTGCAAATCGCTTTGAGCACGTTTAGTAGATATTGCGCTATATATATATATATATATATGTTCAATTTTAAAATTATTGATAACGGACAGGTCATCAAGTTGTGGCATCGCGAAGATTGGGGAGATGGGTGTGATGGAGGGTGGGGGAAGGAGAAGGGGGAAGGTTATATCTGCCCTATAAATATATTATTCTTCCACTCTAACATTTATATAGCGCAGTATCAACAATACGTGAGCAAAATACTTTACAAGCCAACAACAACACTTACTTAACACGTGGGGCAGGATTTTACAGGGTTTTTTTGCGACATAGCTATGTTAATGGCAAGGTACTCATTTTCCACCTGAGTACAATGAGAGAATGTGAGTGAAGAGCAGTTTTGAAGGAATCAACTATGCGTCGCTCAAAGGGAGACTCTAACCCAGTATCTTTCGATCCCAAGGCGAGTGTCGTACTATTCGACCACATAACTGCTGCCATGTTCATGTTTCACCATTCCTATTACGCTACAAATACTTTATTCACTCCCCACCTTTTACCAGCAGCTTGCCTGTTTGATACTTTTTTTGTAACTACCAATCTTACACTCTCTCCGCTACCCGTCACCCCCCCCCCCCCTCAAAGGCTTAAAGCCTGGTACACTGTCACACCTGAGTCGAGTGAGGTAATTTATGTAAAGGCATAACCAATAACTCATACCGATAAAGAATATTTTACGTCATGGTCAATCTAGGACATCACAGATGATCTCATGGTCACTCCCTTAATCAATGGGCGGAGTCCGGGGACGCTGACCTGCGATTTCATTGGCCAGCTTGGCCCGGCTTGACCCGTCAGTCCAATCTCGGGTATTGAATACAACGTCATAGATGTGACCTAATCGTCCAAGAGACACGGACATTCTCTCCATCAAAACTTTGACCATTCGACTTGAAGTCTTCGTAACATACGCACGTATATTTGTTTTCTTAGGAACTTTTTTCTTATCGGTGATTTTTGTAAGTGACTTTTATCTATCTCACCTTCCACCCGACCACATTTGGAATTTGTGTGAATTTTTCGTGTGCTAGAATGGATGACAAGAATAGAGAAATCTCTTGTTTGACCTCAGAGGAAAGCCCTGGAAATGGAAAGAAAATTGCTAAAAGATATCGGTCTATGCGGGAAGCTCAAGCCCAAGTCAAACGGAAAAAAGACAACAAAAATGTAAGTAAACACGAACATTCGCTATTTCTCTCTCTCTCTCTCTTTCTTTCTTTCTCTCTCGCTGTATTTCTTTATCTCTCTCACTTTCTCTCTTTTCTCCCCCCCCCCTCTCTCTCTCTCTCTCTCTCTCTCTCTCTCTATCCCTCTCCTCTCCTCTCTCTCTCTCTCTCTCTCTCTCTCTCTCTCTTCTTTCTCTCTCTCTCTCTCTCTCTCTCTCTCATCTATCTTCTCTCTTTTCATTCTCTTCTATCTCTCTTCTCTCTCTCTTCTTATCTATCTATCTATCTATCTATCTCATCTATCTATTTATCGATCTCTATCTATCTATCTATCTATCTATCTATCTATCTATCTATCTATCTATCTATTTATCGATCTCTATCTATCTATCTATCTATTTATCTATCTATCTATCTATCTATCTATCTATCTTATCTATCTATCTATCTATCATCTATCTATCTATCTATCTATCTATCTATCTATCTATCTATCTATTCTATCTTCTATCTATCTATCTATTATAATCTCTATCTATCTATCTATCTATCTATCTATCTATCTATCTATCTATCTATCTATCTATCTATCTATCTATTTATATATCTCTATCTATTTATTTATCTATCTATCTATTTATATATCTCTATCTATCTATCTATCTATCTATCTATTTATCTATTTATCTATCTATTTATCTATCTATCTATCTACTATCTGTATCCTTCTTTCCATGATCCAATTAATTTCTGAATGTCGTGAATAATGATTCTATTCCATGCATTTTGAATTGACTCTCATTCTGTTTTAGTACAAACGTTGTACCAGCCATATATATCATGCTGGACATTATTAGCCAAAAGCTATAGTCTATTGGATTATGGGAGAAAATAAATAAGTCAAATATCATTTTGGAAGGTCCTGGGTTTGAGTCCCGCATAGTTGAATCCTTGGAAAAGGCTCTTTACTCACTCTCTCAACGCACTCAGCTGTAAATAAGTATATGGCTGTAAACAGCAGTCCCCCCCCCCCCTCCCTAATAATAATATCAATACCAGGCGTCATGTTTCGTTCTGCATATTGCGCTATATAAAAGCTCACCCCCCCCCCGCCCCCTTTCGCCCTTTCTCTTTAATGCAACTCGGGTTAGTGTTACTAGTGTGAGAAGTTATCCCCCCCCCCCCCCTTCCACCTCCGCTCCCCCCCCCCCTCCCCCCTCCTCCGTTTTATTGAAAAACAAATGACCGATCTGGAGTGACGTGAAACAAAGTCCGCAATAAGATTTTCTTCTGACAATGTTACACAATTTTGCCGGTCCATCTGTTGTGGTTGACGCGTCAATGAAAGGTAATCTTGTCCAACCCCCCCCCCCCCCCCCCCCCCCCCCCCCCCCCGTTGTTTATCGTACCCGAAAGGTACCGAGATCGACTACCCGTCGCGCTGCGTGGCCTTGAGCAGGTCACTTAGCCTTAGCTCACTTTGCGGCGCTGTACTGCGACTAACGCCTGGGTTATTCCAGTCTTCCCTTGGAATAGATACTAGAGAAAATTGACCCCTTCGGGATGAATGAAGTGAATTTATTATTATTATTATTATTATATTATTATTATTATATATTATTATTATTATTATTATTATTATTATATTATTATTATTATTATTATTATTATTATTATTATTATTATTATTATTATATTTATTATTATTATTACTATTATTATTATTATTATTATTATTATTATTATTATTATTATTATTATTATTATTGTAAAGTCTATACAGTGAAATGTCTGATTTGTTTGACAGTAGACAACATCAGTGTGGCCATGTGGTCCAGTAGTGTGATTATTACCTTAGGGCTGGAAGGTCTAGGGTTCGAGCCCCGGTTTGAGCGCAAAAAGGCTCTTCACCCACATTCTCTCATCTCCCTAAGGTGTAAAATGAGTACCTGGCCGTTCACAGCGTTGTCTCTGTCGAAAAAGAAAATAATATCGCCTAACAGCCGGAGCGTCTCGTCCTATGTCTTACATGTTACCGTTGCTCAGGTACACCTTGTAAAGCGCATTGAGCCGGTTTAGTGAATATTGTTTTATATAAAAGCTCAATTTTTGTTAGTAATAAAGAGCACTTAGGTGTACACAAGAAATGAAATGATATTTAGCTGCAAGAAGCTGTGGACTGTAACGAATAGTAAAGAGCAAAATTGAATATAACAGCTCTAAATAAGAACAAAATACATAATACGGAACGTCTCGGGCTCAAAACCCTTCGTCAGACAACATAAAAAGCAATATATAAATATCTAAATACCCATTCTAAAGACATATCACATGAAATCCAGGATGACGGTAGAGAAATAATTCTACGATCCTTTATAATAGTAAATGATGATAATAATGATAATGATGATGATGGTGATGATGACAATGATGATGATGATGATGATGATGATGATGATGATGATGATGATGATGATGATGATGATATTGATGATAATAATAATAATAATGATGATGATGATGATGATGAAGATGATGATAATAATAATAATAATAATAATAATAATAATAATAATATAATAATAATAATAATAATAATAATAATAATAATAATAATAATAATAATAATAATATAATAATAATAATAATAATAATAATAATAATAATATAATAACAATAAATAATAATAATAATAATAATAATAACATTAATAATAATAATGACAATAATAATAACAATAACAACAACAACAACAACAACAACAAGTTACATATATTATAGCTCAATCTCCACGTCAGTGGTCAGTGGTGAAATCCATATTCCCTGCCTTTGTTTCCGGTAGGATCAAATTCAAATCTCGACAGCAGCGAGATCGATCTTGGGCCTTTTGCGTGTGAAGCGAGTGCTCTACCAACTGAGCTATTGGGA
>NC_088365.1:46317772-46322772 GCF_034508935.2 Berghia stephanieae | reverse complement strand
GGATAGGACGCTGGTGTATGGCAAAGTACTTTCCTCCAGATCAAACAAACACAGCCACCCAATCACTGTTGGGCGGACAGGGGGGGGGGTCATAAAAAAAATCCTGAATGCAGCCGGGATCGATCACGGTCCATTTACGTGTGTAGCGAGTGTTCTACCAAATGAGGAATCGGGGGGCCCCTATTTACAGGTCTGATAACCGAACGCCATTATGGGCCTGATTTAACATTGTTGTAATTTGTGTTGGTTTGAGAGTATTCCCGTTACAACAATGGACCCCATAACAATTTAGGTTATCAGACCTGCTAATAAGTAGACGTCGCATCTTCTCTTTAGTTGTAATAAAATCAACCAAGAAGATGTAGTTTGTGACTGAAACGGAACAGTGTCTGGGCTTGGAAATTAGTCAAACCAGGTGAACACAGAGATCACTTTCTGTGTCTTCTATTCCTCCATATCTGTTTTCCCTTTTCATCTTTCTTTCTGTCTATGTTCTGGATTGAAATTGTTCCGTCTTTTCCTAGTCCTGGTAGGGATCCTTAGCTGAGAGGGAGACAGTCAAACGTATAGTTCCTGTTTTCTTTTTGAGAGATGATATTTTATTTTTATGTAAATTATCTTTCTGTAAGATACTATATATATATATATATATATATATATATATATATATATATATATATATATATATATATAACAGTTTTGAATATACTTATTTTGTAAACGTTTGAGTGTATCCTTCATAGTGAGATCCTTTGTCTGTGCTAAAGTTGTCCCTTAGTGCCATTCGGGCCATGGAACAGGAGTTTATCCCGATTTTTATAACGTGAAACGGACAACAGCAATTGCTTCGATCCTTTGGATAGGACGCTAGTCTATCTCAAAGTACTTTCCACCAAATCTAAAGACTCAGCTATCCATTTACTGCTGGGTGGACAGGGTTGGTCAGAAAAAAATTTTGGTTGAGCTCGGGATCGATCTCGGTCCCTTTGCGTGTAGAGCGAGTGCTCTCTCTGTGCTATCAAGGGGCGTTTAACTAATGTCAAAATATGCCCATCTATTGACTTTTTAAGGAATTTTCTATCTCCTATTTAAACCAGTTACCCCCCTTGACTTACTTTCTCTTTGTTGATTTGAACTTCAGATCTGCAACTTTTCATTTATTATCTCCCTTTTACTGGCTCTGAAATGATCTAAAAATCTTACAAGCGTCGTAAAATCTGTTGAACAACAAACAACAAACAAGTCAAACCATGTTGTACTTGTTCGGTAGACGAAAAGATGTTTAAAACCTTGAGCTTTTATATAGCGCAATATCCATTAAACGTGAACAAAGGGGGTTCCTCGCTAACGGCAACACTGAATATAATATAACAACGCCTGTAAGCCTGATCATACAAAACGGTATTATGTCGGGATGAACCAGATGCTAAAAAGCCGAAATTAACGCTAAACTGGCCAATGATATGAATGAATAGTATCGATTCCCTGAAATATGATATCCATTCACTCTCAATAAATCATACAAACTCAACCTAAGTCTGTTATTTCATGTTATAAATTCAATTTTTAGCATCTTAATCATCCCGACAAAATACCGTTTTGAGCGAGAGTTCACATTTATGGAATGAATAAAGGGAAAATTATCATTTAAAAATCTTATAACAGTTTCCCATGTTACATTAATTGGCAAAAAAAAGTTAATATTTTTTTTAAGTTAATAAATATCTAAATACAATAAAATAAATAAACAACACAGAAAGAACGGTCTATTATTATAGCATGTAATATTTTTGATTGTGCGGCTACTATGGGGTCTGGTGATATGACATTCGCTTTAGGATCGAAATGGGTTCGAGCGCATAGTTGAGTCCTTGGAAAAGGCTCTTTACTCACAGTCTCTCACCGTAGTCAGGTGTAAAATGAGTACCTGGTCGTTAACAGCGTTATCTCTGTCCGAAAATAAAAAAGATGTAATATCGTCTAACAGTCGTCATGTCCCGTCCTACATGTTAAGTGTTGCTGTTGGACAGCGTTTTGCACATTTAGTGGACATTAAGCTATATAAAAGCTCCATTAAAACTCCATTTAATATTTCAATGACTAAATTTCTACGGAAATAACGAAATTGAAATCAGCTCCTCTTTTATTGATTTTATACAGCCATTTTGGGGATTAGTTCTCACTAAATTACATCAAACAGACTAGATATAAACGTTCAAGCTTACACATTGTTGTGTGTGTTGGTACGTTATATCCGGTGTGGTGGATATTGTGAGCATTATACCTAAACGCATAGCGTCAATTTGTTTACAGGAGCTCGGCATATATATTTCGACCAATCACAAACGGCCGTTTCGTTCAGCCTCAGATCATGTTAACAATGGAAAACAGGTAATGTTATATCCGGTTTTCTTTGCACAAATGAGCGATACTCCAATAATAAATTGACAGGCACTTCCTGTTCGTAGAGAATTTGAACTGACACGAACTGACACACATAGTAAGATTTTGTTATCTTCAGAATGTCATATGAGATGCTCAGCCAGCCAAAAGATGAACAACCATATTTTTTTATTGGGGGGGGGGGGTATGGGGGTGGGAGCGACTTATTTGCAGGTCTGATAACCTAATTGATTACGGGCTCATTGTTGTCGTAATGGAAATCTCAGAAATGACGCAAAATATTGTTCAATTTCAACACAGTGTTAAACTAAGCCCATATTATTATTATTATTATTATTATTATTATTATATATATTATTATTATTTATTATTATTTTATTATTATTATTATTATTATTATTATTATTATTATTATTATTATAATTATTATTATTATTATATTATTATTATTATTATTATATATTATTATTATTATTATATTATTATTATTATTATTATTATTATTATTATTATTATTATTATTATTATTATTATTATTATATTATTATTATTATTATTATTATTATTATATTATTATTATTATAATTATTATTATTTATTATTATTATTATATTATATTATTATTATTATTATATTATTATTATTATTATTTATTATTATTATTATTATTATTATATTATTATTATTATTATTATTATTATTATTATTATTATTATTATTATTATTATATTATTATTATTATTATTATTATTATTATTATTATATTATTATTATTATTATTATTATTATTATTATTATTATTATTATATTATATTATTATTATTATTATTATTATTATTATTATTATTATTATTATTATTATTATTATTATTATTTAATATTATTATTATTATTATATTATTATTATTATTATTATTATTATTATTATTATTATATTATTATTATTATTATTATTATTATTATTATTATTATTTTATATTATCATTATCATTATTATTATTATTATTATTATTATTATTATTATTATTATTATATTATTATTATTATTATTATTATTATTATTATTATTATTATTATTATTATTATTATTATTATTATTATTATTATATTATTATTATTATTATTATTATTATTATTATTATTATTATTATTATTATTATTATATATATACATAGACCAGAAGCGTAAAGAATCGGGTTTATTGCCCGCCTATTAAGTTTGTTTTTCTCAGTGTAACAAGCTCTTCCCAAAAGTAAGGAGAACATTATCGTATGATGAGCTTTTCTTTTCAGTTCATTGCAAAATGAGGATCCGTGCTCGATCCGGCAATTGAAATCTACGGTGAGATTGGATCGCCTATGCTATTGACGAAGCCTTTCTTGATTTCAACATCAAGAGTTGGAGTTATGTTTTGGTTCTGTTTTTCTTTGTTTTTGTTTTTGTTTTTGTTTGTTTTTTGGTTTTTGTTTGTTTGTTTTTTGTTTTTGTTTTTGTTTGTTTTTTGTTTTTTTTTTGTTTTGGGGTTGTTTTTTTTTTTGTTTTTTTGTTTTTTTTTTTGGTTATTTTCTTTGTTTTTTTATCACGATCAGATAATGTGATATAGATTTTATTTTAATTTTTCTACAATGAACATGCAAGCATTATTTGCCCTCTTTATCTTAAAGAACAAATGAGAGATTAATAATGAGACAGAGAGAGAAGAGAGAGAGAGAGAGAGAGAGAGAGAGAGAGGGAGAGAGAGAGAGAGGAGAGATAATGAGAGAAAGACACACAGAGAGAAACATATAGAAACGTGAGGGGAGGGGGTACTCAGAAGAAGAGAGAAGAAGAAGAAGAGAGAAGAGAGAGAGAGAGAGAAGGGAAGAGGAGAGAGAAGAAGAAATAGGAAGAGAGAAAAGAAGAAGAAGAAGAAGAAGAAGAGAAGAAGAAGAAGGAAGAGAAGAAGAAAAGAGAAGAGAAGAAGAGAAGAAGAAAAGAAGAAGAAGAAGAAGAAGAAGAAAGAAGAAGAAGAAAAAAGAAGAAGAAAGAAGAAGAAGAAAAGAAAAGAAGAAGAAGAAGAAGAAGAAGAGAGGAGGAAAGGAGGAAGAAGAAGAAAGAAGAGAAGAAGAAGAAGAAGAAGAAGAAGAAGAAGAAGAAGAAGAAGAAGAAGAAGAAGAAGAGAGAAGAGAAGAAGAGAAGAAGAAGAAGAAGAAGAAGAAGAAAGAAGAAGAAGAAGAAGAAGAAGAAGAAGAAGAAGAAGAGAAGAAGAAGAAGAAGAAGAAGAAGAAGAAGAAGAAGAAGAGAAGAAGAAGAAGAAGAAGAAGAAGAAGAAGAAGAAGAAGAAGAAGAAGAAGAAGAAGAAGAAGAAGAACAACAACAACAACAACAACAACAACAACAACAACAACAACAACAACAACAAGAAGAGGAAGAAGAATTTTTTAATCTTCAAATGCAATCGCCAAAATTTAAATTTAAATCAGATAAAATCTTTTAAAACGTAACTCAAATCAGATGCCATCACAACAAATTTCCATTTTATTGTTTCCATGCGGATTTATGACGTTCTTACATGAGACCCGAGCTTTTGGTTCTAGATAAAGTTAATCCTTTCGTCG
>NC_088365.1:46265272-46312772 GCF_034508935.2 Berghia stephanieae | reverse complement strand
AAGTAACATCATATTTATTAGTGAAAAATCATTGCGACTGTAAAGTCGTGGGTTCGAGTCCCGCTCTAAGCGACGCATAGTTGAGTCCTTGGAAAAATCTCTTAACTCACATTCTCTCACCGTACTCAGGTGTAAAATTAGTATCTGGCCGTTAACAGCGTTGTCTTTGTCGAAAAAAAAAACATTTGGAATATCTCGTCCTGTCTCGTTCTACATGTTAAGTGTTGATGTTGAGAGATTTAATTGCTTCATAATAATGTACCTTTATATTGCGCAACCTATCCCCCTGGTTGGAGGCTCTGGGCGCATTACAAATAAAATTGTCAAATCGAAAGAGATAAATACAGACTAACAGCCACCCTCTCCCACCACCCACTGCCTCAAAAACGCCAATACCACACACACACACACACACTCATCCACACCCGCCCACACGTACCATGAAATAAATTCAGTGCTATTTGATTATTTGATAAAGAGCTAAGCAAGTTTTTATCATTCCAATGATTTTGACTTGAAACTCAAAATAAGTGCAAATTTTATTCCGACATCAATAAAAACTTGAGCTTCAGAGATGATAGTCACGGACAGGACAGGGAATGATGGCGGTCCTTCGTTGCTGTCCTACATAAAGTAGTTCTTCAGAGCCATTGGGCACATTGAGCCTGAGTTTATCCCGGTTTCTATAGCGTGAAACGGACAATATAGCAATTGCTTGCTTTCCTTTGGATAGGACGCTAATCTATGGCAAAGTACTTTCCGCCAAATCTAACACAGACTCAGCTACCCATTCACTGCTGGGTGGACAAGTGGGTGGAAGGGAGGGGGGGGGTCATACATGGTTAGATTAGATGTGTTTTTGTTATTCTTTATGAGCGTTTGCGTTAAACTGTTTGTTGTTTTGTTTATTTTATTTTGCTTTTGTTTGTTTTGTTTTTTCTATCTAGAATCAGCAACAGGAGCCCTGCCGTGTAAAGAAACAAAAAGATTGTTTCAAGATATTCAGAAAAAATGTAAGTTATTCGACTCCTTTTTCTTCATTCTTTATCTATGTTACCTAAAGTGAGCATTTATATAGCAATAGCACAATATCCACTAAACGTGCTCAAAGCGCTTTACAACTTTTCCCTGACCAACAGCAACACGTAACATGTAGAACGAGACATGACGCCTGTGTTAGGGGATATTAATATATTACAATTTTTGTCCAACAGAGACAACGGCCAGGTACTCATTTTACACCTGAGTACGGTGAGAGAATGTGAGTTAAGAGCCTTTTCCAAGGACTCAGCTCTGCTCCAAGCGAGGCTCGAGTCCGAAAGCGAGTGCCATACCACAAGACCACATAGCCGCATAACCTAGGCCTAACATGGTCTTGTGGTACAAGTAGGACACTCGTTTTCGGATCGGAAGATCCTGGGTTTGAGCCTCGCTCGGCGCATAGTTTATGAGTCCTTGAAAAATGCTCTTTGAGCAGATTTAGTGGATATTGTTCTATATAAAAGCTCACTTTTTTGTTTTGTTTTGTTTTGCTTTTCAACCTCGACATCATACCAGATGGGGGTCCCGATAGCTCACTTGGTAGAGCACTCGCTTCACACACAAAGGGACCGAAATCGATTCCGGGTGCAGTCGATATTTTTCTGAGCCTCCCCCCCCCCCCCCCCCCCCCCCCACCCCTGTCCACAGAGCAGCAAATGGGTAGCTGCGTCTCTTAGATTTGGCGGAAAGTACTTTGCGATAGCTTATCGGGGAGAAGAGGAAGAAGAAGAAGAAGAAGAAGAAGAAGAAGAAGAAGAAAATGGCAATGATAATGATGTTGATGATGATGATGATGATGATGATGATGTGATGATGATGGTGATGATGATGATGATGATAATGATGATGATAATGATGATGATGATGATGATGATGATGATGATGATGATGATGATGATGATGATGATGATGATGAAGAAAAAGAAGAAGATCGTACTTGTCGCGCTTGACCTGAGAGCTCTTCAAACCTCTCCAGATTAAGTGAGTGAGTGAATGAGTGAGTTATTTACTCCTGTAATCTATTTTAGATTACCTATAAAAATAACTAAACCTTTCGAATAAATATGCCCCCCCCCCCCCCCCCCCACGTGTTTTTTTTTTCAACAGTGGACACACCGTTGCCGATAAACTACGCACCAGCCTTCATCACCATCATTTTGATTGTCCTCATCATATTCTTTGCCAAGACAATATAGTAAGTCGGGCTTGGGCTTGAAATTTTCTGTTATAACGCAATATCCACTAAACGTGCTCAAAGCGCTTTACAAAGAGATCCCTGACCAACAGCAACAAGTAACATGAAGAACGAGACATGACGCCTGTTAGGCAATATTACAATTATTTTCCGACAGAGACAACGCTATTAACGGCCGGGTACTCATTTTACACCTTAAGTACGATGAGAGCATAATATGAGTAAAGAGCTTTTTTCCAAGGACTCAACTATGCGCCGAGCGAGGCTCGAACCCAGGGCCTTCCGATCCGAAAGCGAGTGTCATACCACTGGACTACAAAGCCGCAAAAGTTTAGGTGATAATAATAGAAAATGAAGTGAATAGGAAAGTGCCTGAAGACAATTAAAGAGAATCAAAAATTTCGTTTCGATGAGGGGCTCGAACTCATGACCTTACTGCGGAGTTGTTGTATCAGTAAGGTCGTGGGTTCGAGCCCCATCGCCGCGAAATTTTTATTCTCTATAATTATCATCTGGCACTTTTCTACTCAATTCATTTTCTTTTATTATCAACATAACATAAGCGCAGGCTCCACTCACTTTTCTGAATTATGTTTAGGTGCGCGGCCGTATTTAAACAATGTTTTGTTGAGGTTTACATGTTGTTTTTTTTAAATAGATATGAACATTTTTATAGGCGATATTATATTTTATTTTCGGACAGAGACAACGCTGTTAACGACAAGCTACTCATTTTACACCCGAGTACGGTGAGAGATTATGAGTAAACACCCCTCTCCAAGTCCAAGGACTCCGCTATGCGCCGAGCGAAGTTCGAAACCAAGACCTTCCAATCCGAAAGCGAGTGTCACACCACTAGACCACATAGCCGCAAAGAAGAAGAAGAAGAAGAAGAAGAAGAAGAAGAAAAAGGAGGAGGAAGGGGAGGAGGAAGGCGGTGAGGAGAAGGAGGAGGAGGTGGTGGTGGTGTTGGGGGAGGAGGAGGGGAACAAGAAGAAAAAGAAAAGGAAGAGGATGTAGAAGAAAATAGAAGACCCGATGTACACATTATATTAGCATATCTGATAGCCTAACGTTATGACCGTTATGAGCAAAACTGTCAGGATGTGACTCTTGGTTGCATTTCTTGTCCTTTACTTCATCCAGGCATGTCGCGATGTGTGTCTCCACTGTCTGTAAGCTTACTGATTTCCCGTTGGAGAAAGTCAACAGAAAAAAATAGATTGTTGTGAAGAAGAAGAAGAAGAAGAAGAAGAAGAAGAAGAAGAAGAAGAAGAAGAAGAAGAAGAAGAAGAAGAAGAAGAAGAAGAAGAAGAAGAAGAAGAAGAAGAAGAAGAAGAAGAAGAACAAGAACAAGAACAAGAACAAGAAGAACAAGAACAAGAAGAAGAAGAAGAAGAAGAAGAAGAAGAAGAAGAAGAAGAAGAAGAAGAAGAAGAAGAAGAAGAAGAAGAAGAAGAAGAAGAAGAAGAAGAAGAAGAAGAAGAAGAAGAAGAAGAAGAAGAAGAAGAAGAAGAAGAAGAAGAAGAAGAAGAAGAAGAAGAAGAAGAAGAAGAAGAAGACCCATATTTGTAGTTTATTGTAATTCCCTTGGAGAGAATGGATGATTCCTGTAAACATTGGACGATAATACAATGGTCATCTGCATTCCCTCTAGGGGAGAAAGGACAACAAAACGTGTGATCAATCGACTGTCTCAAAAAAGGATGTTGGCTACATCGGGCTGATTCAGGTCAAGAAAAGGGATGTTACTCATACATAACTATTTTGGTTGTCCAATATAACTGGGTTGTTTCCCTTCTCGTGTTACAATTAGCGTGTAAATATTGCGTTTTAAAGACTTTTGGAAAGCCCTTGGACCGCATGAATGATTTCTGAATGACATGAGATATTTGGTTGATGAATTGTTTTTAGATAGATATGACAAGCAAAGGTAAGTATTTTGGGTTAAATTCCAGCTTCATGAACTCCACGAACTCTAAGTTTTTAGGTGGAAGGGGGTGGTTGGATTATTTGGTTTGTTTTGTTTTTGGTTTGTTTGTTTTGTGTGTGTTTGTTTGTTTGTTTGTTTTGGAGGGGGTTGTTGTTTTTTGTTTTTTTGTTTGTTTTTTTTTCTTTTTGTTTTTTGGGGGTTTTACCTTTGTCTTTTGTTGTTTTGTTGTTTTTTTTTTTTTGGGGGGGTTGTTTTTTTGTTGTTTTTTTTTTTGTTTTTTTTTTTTGGGGGGGGGGGGGTAATTCTCCGCCATAATGTATAGAAAGTAACTCTGAGTTTCATATTTTATTATTTGTCATTAGTCCCCAAAACCGACCACTGGCTTTATTTCTCTTTCGATGCTCCTCCAGCAGGTTTCCAGCGGGCGGTCCCTTCTTCTCGTCACTGGGAGGGGTGGGGGGGGGGGGGCTTGAGCTCTGAGCTTTTATATAGCGCAATATCCACTAAATGTGCTCAAAGCGCTTTACAAAGGGTCCCTGACCAACAGCAACTCTTAACATTTAGAACGAGACCTGACATAACGCCTGTTAGGCGAAGTTACAATGTTTTCAACAGACAAACGCTATTGACGGCCAGGTACTCATTTTACACCTGAGTACGGTGAGATAATGTGAGTAAAGAGCTTTTTCCAAGGACTCAACTGTGCGCCGAGCGAGACTCGAACTCAGGACCTTCCAGTGTCATACCACTAGACCACATAGCCACCTGGGAATGACACTCGGAAGCGAGGACGAGAGACGCATGCGCACAACCAACATGACGTTCTCTCTCTAATAACTTTTCCGCCGGTGACGTCACAGACTATGGGTGACATCCACTCAAGGGACGCTACTCTTCCACTAATCACATTCCCAATACAGCTTCAGACACCGGTTCATAGCTAATTACTGGATATAAATTCGATCTCCAGCTTCTAGTTCACAGCGCATTGAGAGGTCGGTCCACATTTATTATTATTATCTCGCTGGCTGAGTAAAGTGACGGCTAGGTTTTTGTTTTGTTTTGTTTTTATTCTTTTATTATAATGGGTTTTATTTTTGTTTTTGTATTATTATTTTTTCGTTATTTTTTTCTTTGTTTTTTTTTCTGTTTGTTTGGGTTTGGTTGTTTTTTGTTGTTGTTTTGTTGTTGTTTTTTTTTTTGGGAGGGGGGTTCTTTTTTTTTTTGTTGGTTGTTTTTGTTTTGTTATTTTTTTGTTAATTAGTTTGTTCTCTTTGTTTCTGTTTGGTTGTTTGTTTTTGTTTTGTTTTTCTTTTTTGTTTTGTTTTGTTTTGATTTTAGAATTTTTCATTATTCTTTTTTTTTAATTTGTTGTTGATTCTTATTTATTCTTTTTTTTTTTTGTTCGTTTTATTTTATTTGTTTTTGCTATTTTGTTTGTTTTGTTTTGTTTTTTATTTGTTTTGCTTTCGGGGAGGGGGTATTCGTTTGTTTTGTTGGGGGGGGGGGGGTTGTTTTTTTCTTGGGGAGCTGGGGGGGGGGGTCCTTTATACGTTTTTTTTTCTGTTGTTTCATTGTGTTTTTATAACAAGTATAACGGTTACATTTTCCTAATGTTATTCTTTTGGTATTATTCCTTTTTTCAGTGACGTAGTTGAGCACAAGAAAAGGATGAATTATATCAACCAATGGGACGCACAGCATCTCGGAGAGAACGGAATTCGAAACGAGGTGTACATACCGTATCCCTCCACCAAGCAACGTCACAGTTTCAGTGCCAATGAAAAACAGGATTTACCCACCACGAGTGCATGATCGTCTTCTACGGACCTCTTCAACTACTACATCCATTCATAGCCATCGTTAACTAATAGCCTGACATTGACCAAAAAATGACGTGAAAAGACAAGTCTTTGGCCACAAAAGAAAACAAATCGTGAGTTGTATTCAACAGTTCAACCAATGGTATCCCTTGTTTCCTTGAGCTCTCCTAACGACAACTCACTAGACGATGCACAAACCTAAAAAAATGACGTCAAAAGACAAGTCTTAAGCCACAAAAGAAAACAAATTGTGAGTTGTATTCAACAGTTCAACCAGTGGAATCCCTAGTTGAGCTCTACGAACGACAACTCACTAGACGATGCAACAACCTATAAAAATGACGTCATACTGTCAGTCCTAGAGGGTTCTAGTATCAGGCTATATGTTAACGATGGCGACGGTCCATTTCTGTCGGACACTAAAAAAGAAAAAAAAACACATTTAACTTTTAACCAGTAATAGATAGTATGCGCACAGAACTATATGTAATCACGAACTTTTATAGTCTGGATAATACCGTTTAATGAGAATTACTCATAAACGTGGATGGCAAAAACAATAACAAAGACCAGAGTGACGTCAACTTCATTCTATCTATACCTAACTGCCGTAGTCGGGAAAAGATACGTAAAAACTCGTCCTTCAAATATCGATCGATTAATTAAAATTAAATGTTCATCTTGTTACACATTAAAATCTCAAACCTGGGACTTCGTGAAAAGGCTGTCTTAACTTAATGTCTACGTTGAGAAATTGAGGAGCAGACACAGGTGAAAGTGAACGATAAAGATCTGACAAAGTGTGTATTGTTCCATCTTGATTTGTCCGACACTGTTTCAGATCTTTGTCTTAAAGTCCCAAGTTTGGGAATTGTTTGTTGTTGTTGTTGTTGTTGTTATTGAGTTTGTTTTTTTGGTTTGGTTGTTGTAGTTTGTTTGTTTGAGGTTTTTTTGTTTGTTTGTTGTTTTTTTTTTTTTTTTGGGGGGGGGGGGTTGGTTTTTATTTTTTGGGTTTTTTTTTTTTTTGGTTTGTTTTATTTTATTTTTATTTATTTTTTGGTTTGTTTGTTTGTTTTTGTTTGTTTGTTTTTTGTTTTTTTTTTTTTTTTTTTTGTTTTTTTTTTTGGGACAAGTCAAGGTTCATTTTAATCGATCAATAAACAATAGCGCCTAAGCATCTACTTAAAAGTGCTCTGCATCGCTTTCAATTAATGCATACGCCCGCACGCGAACGCCACACACACACACACACACACACACACACACACACACACACACGGAGAGAGAGAGAGAGAGAGAGAGAGAGAGAGAGAGAGAGAGAGGCTCTCCCACATATTATGTACATAGAGATAGATAATAAATAAATAAAATGCATCAATTATAAAATGCCATGTAAAATAGTTCATTCTCAAGATGATTCTTAAATGTTAAAACACTAGAAGCAAATTTTGTTCTAAAACAGAGATTTCCACAAACGTGGATCTGTACAGCTAAAAGCTTTTTGGTGAAAATTATTAATGCAGTATACATATTTATTTCATTAACTCACTCAATCCTGGAGATTTTTGCTACTTTTCGAAATTGGAAAAATATTATTTAAAAATCAACATAGAATACATAGAAAGCTTTATTCAACTACCATTAACATGTAAATATTAAAAACATTAGCTTTGATACTACGTCTCAAACAAATGTAATAAATAGGCATGGGGTAAAAGTAACCCGGGTAAACTACGGATATAGTCGGTGTTAGGGTTGAGTAAGTTAAATGAGATTCTGATGATCTTAAGACACGACCAGGTGTATAGACTTCAATGATCTTGTAGGTAAGAGGACCTACGTTAGCAAAACATTTATAGGCGTATAGATTATGCAGATGACGTCACTCAGGCCTTTGTTATTGTTTTCGCCATCCGCGTGTGTGAGTTGTTCTCACTAAACTGTATTAGCCAGACTATAAAAGTTCATGGTTACACAGAGTTTGTGTGTTGGTCCGTTATACTTCCGGATGGCAATGTTGTGAACTCCTTGGCCAAGCGCATTCTATCTATAGGCGTATAAAAGAATTTTGTACTCTATTCTGTAGTGAACAGGGAGGGTGCCAGTGAAGGCCATGCAAAGTAGAAGTAATGTGATTTTTACGAGTAACAAGTCTTGCTGTCTTATTTTGTATCTTTTAATGCAGTCTATCGACAGAATACTTGGGGCAACCAGACAAAAGAGCTTTACAATAATCTACATATTATACTTACTATAAGGGACGATACTGATAATTCCTTTTTATCAATATTTCCCCTTTCCACTTTTTTCATTGTGTTATTTCTAAATTTTCACTTTACTGTTGTTGTTGTAGGCCAAGTAAATGTTAAATGGTTCCTCGTCTTTAACACAATAAATAAATAAATATCATGCACTGTTTATCACTGCGTTCGATTCTTTTCTTACATCCGTTTTCTTGTCGAGTGTGTATTTGACTTATTATTGACTTATTTGACGTTATGACTATTGTTCAAACAATTCTTCTGCCACGAGTGCGGCTACGTGGTCTAGTGGCATGACATTCGCTTTCGGATCGGAAGGTCCTGAGTTCGCGCCTCGCACGGCGTATAGTTGAGTCCTTGGAAAAGGCTGTTTACTCACATTCTCTCACCGTACTCGGGTGTAAATTAAGTACCTGGCCGTTAAGAGCGTTGTCTCTGTCCGGAAAAAAATGGTAATATCGCCTGACAGTCGTCATGTCTCGTTCAACATGTTACGTGTTGCTGTTGGTCAGTGACCTCTTATAAAGCGCTTTGAGCACATTTAGTGGATATTGCCCTATATAAAAACTTTTTTTTTTAATACAAGAGTAGTCACAGAGTCTGAAGTCAAGGCAGGTCTGTGATATTTTGGTATGGATTTTGTCTATCTGTATTGTCTGACACTGACACCGTGTCATACAGATTTCTTTGTCGTACACGAATTGAACCACAATATTTACATTTATGTAGTTATACCAAAATCTATAGGTGCCGAAATGAGGCTAAACCTATGTATTAAAATGTACAGTAAAATAAAGGGAATAAAATGACTCTTATAAAAGATGCAAAGCAAAGTAAACGACGTTTCGGCCTTTGACCTTCTTCAGATTGAGGACTAATTAGATAATGTCGGGGACCAGCAGATAACGTGTTGTGAAAGTAAAAGTATTCGGAATTCAAAATTGGAATTTCGAAAGTCAACCTCCGCAATAAATTTACTTTTGCAAAAAGCTATGTGACACAGCGAGACAAAGTTTTCAAGGATCAGTGTTGATTCCAACTAAGACATATTTTCGGAGTCGCTCCGCGACCGCAGCCTTCATAAACTCATAGCCTGATCCTGACCAAACATTACCATATGTCAAAGGACACGTCCTAGTGTCGGGGTAGAAGTTTATGAAGGCTATTATCTCCGACTCCGACCGTAGTCATCGTTATGTTATAGCCTGATACTAAAACCCAAAAGAACTGGCAGTTTGACGTCATTATTTGGTTTTTGCACCGTCTAGTGAATTGTCGTTATTGGAGTTCATGGAAACAAATTATTTCATTGGCTGAACTATTGAATACAACTCACGATTTGTTTTCTTTTGTGGCAAAAGACTGGCATTTTGACGTCATTGTTTGGTCAGTATCAGGCCATAACTTACGAAGGCCACGCTCCGACCCGTTGTGGCTGGTAAGTATAGCCAATCATTTTGCTCCATTCGGCGTCGACTCTGAAGGAAAATGTTGCTGCTGCTTAAAGCCCAAAGGAAAAGATAACGAAAAGTAATGAAATGTAAGCTTCGATTTCTTGAAAGGAGACAGATAATGTTGACGTTTCGGGTTTTACCTTTATCAACAAAACAAAATGAATGAAACACTAAATACGAATTAGAGTTACGACATTATTATGGTGCAGCCATGTGGTCTTGTGGTATGACACTCGCTTCGGATCGGAAGGTCCTGGGTTCGAGCCTCACTCGACAGGACTCAACAGTCCTTGGAAAAGGCTCTTCACTCATATTCTATCACCGCACTCAGGTGAAAATTAGTGAAATGAGTACATGGCTGTCACGTTACAGTAAAACGAGCTTAAGTCTCAATGGCTTAAGGCGACCATGAGTTGTTATTTTTCAAACCTGTTGCCTCTCAGTCGTCCTATGAATACTACTCACCATGGTTATATAAACCCATTCTTCGCACAATGCAGGGTTAATTGTGTGAAAAATGTTCGGCGTCGGAAAATACCAAGGCATAGTGCAGGTTACTGTACTGTGTAAGTCCGTAAACGGGTGACCAAAATCATTGCATCGAGAAGACAAATTCATGCAAAGTCAAATAATCTAAAAGAGATCAATAAAATCATAGAACAGAGAAGCAGATCTGTTACTATGCATATATGTCCCAATAAAGTATAACACAGAGAAGGCTGAAAGTGCTATTCTGACCTGCTCGGTAACTAAGTAAATCAGAGAAGGCCATAACTGTGTTATAAAAATCTTAAATGCTGGTCGGTTCGGTGATAAATCTAAAAGCGACGTATGTCGTAATATCGCATCTCCATAAAAGAGTGTGATAATATTAGGTACCCGTTAAAAATTGATTCGATCAAATCTCTATCCAGATCCAAAAGGATAGTGCAAAGACTTCGACGTAAAATATATTTGAGAAGCACGGTTGTTCTCAATATTTGTTGGGCCGTGTTCGGTACAGAGTGAAGAAGTATTCACACCATTCATCTTCACGAAAAATCAGAACAACAAGAAAACAGAAGAGCAAACTTGAGACAAGAAGACAAGATTTTCTTGTGCGTATTGTAATTGTATTGTCATTATTCGTTACTATAAATAGGTACCTAGAGTGCATGGGCCAGTGGGGGGGGGGGGGGTTCGCCACATGGTTTTTCTGAAACAGCAATATATCTTGAGTATTAATCCGGGTGTTACCGTTTTTTCAAGTGTCATTCACGAGAGTTACGGCCCTTGAAAGGTCATTAGGTGCAATTTTTTGTGAAATCGTTTTTGTGCATAAAATGGTTGTTTATCACCTTAAAATTGTTTCACATACAATCAATAATGGAATTTTATTGTAATTTCTCATTTTTTGCCTCATATCATAAAATATTTTACAAAGCTATATAGGGTTTTTAAATCTTTGATAGCCATTTTCTCTATAATATAAAAAAAATGAAGTCCCCAAAGGCTGTGCAATTGAAGCTGCATTTGAGAGTGCCTCATCAGAGGAAAGAAAACTGCAAGAAGCTGCTGTAACCTTGAGACATTTGATTCTGGATTCTTTCAAAGATCATTCACAAATGCCTTGGCCCCCCACATCAGAGTATTTGCTATCTGCTCAAGACCAACTTCCTTCTGCTCTGATCAAATTTTTTACTACACTCCTATCCAAGCGAGGTGCAGGACATATGAGTAGTAGGTCTGAAAGACTTGTACGTTCCATGGCCCAAGATGTTTGTTATAATGTCACTTGTGGACAACGGAAAATGCCTCAACATTTACTTCTGGGGATGACTTTGAGGCATTTGACTGGAAGTTTTCAGATTATAAACATCCTTAACCGCTTTGGACATTGCGCATCCCACTCTACTCTTTTGGAACTGGAGACTGCAATGTGCGACAGTGTTGTTGAATGCTCCATAAATCTTCCTTCTGCCGCATTGGCACATCCAAAAATCACCCATTTTTGCTGGGATAATTTTGATCTCACAGAGGAGACCACTGATGGATCTGGCACCACACACTCTACTCATGGCATCATGATCCAAGAAATAAAAGAAGGAAACTTGGAAAGAAAAATAGAGCAACAAAATGTCACGACTGGAAAAACAAAGAAAAGGTCAGCAACTTTCAAACCCATCCAAATTCAGCCTTGCTTTGCAACTGGAAGAGCAGAATCTTCTCTGACTGTTTCCACAACAACAGTAGAAAACAATCAAGAAAGACAGCTGCACCAAGATAATTTTCTGTGGGTGTTCTGTAGGATGAAGTTGAATTCAGACGGAGAACGTTTCCCTGGCTGGAAAGGTTGGCTTTCATCAACAACTCCAAACCCCCAAAATGAAAATGAAACCAACATGCCTTCAATTGTTGAATATATGCCTGTCATCAATGCTCCCATAACTGAAGCAGCTACAGTACAGAAGGTGCTACAACTATCTTTGGAGGCAACACAAGAGCTTGGTCAGCCATATACATTTGTAACATTTGACCTTGCTGTAGCAAAGAAAGCTTACGATATTGTCTGGCAAAACCCACAGTTTTACAAAACAGTCATTATTCACCTGGGTGTCTTTCACACCATAATGTCATATCTTGGTGCCCTGGGAAAGCTCCAAAGTGGATCTGGTTTTGAAGAAATTGTGACTGAAGCAGGGCTTTGTGCACATGGTTCTATGGATAGGGTTATGAGTGGAAAGAACTACAACAGGGCTATACGAGTGCATGTGTCTGTTTTGGAGGCTCTAGAGAGGCTTCTGCTTGCAAAATTTGAGCAGGACACGGATTCAAAACTCAGTAAAGACCTCATGTCTTACATAAAGGAATTCACCGAAGGAATTTCAAGCCATACAGCTAATAAAATTCTCCAGTCAACTGTGTATGCTGAGTTATTTTCCCAGTATTAAGCCTTCAAAGAGAGTGTCCGCTCAGGAAAGTACGGAAAAACTGCACAATACTCGATCCAATACATGGACAGAGTTTGGCTTCTCCTCCAGTTTCTGCGAGCTACAAAGACAAACAACTTTCTTCTTCATATATCTTGTTTAAAAGAACTGTGCCCACTGCTTTTTACCATGAATCACCACAATTATGCCAAGTATCTCAGTGTATATTTTGTGTCACTAGCCAACCTGATTCATTCCCACCCAGGGGCAGAAGAAATGTTACAAGATAATGGATTTAGTGTCTCCAGATCAAGGACGCCTGCTGGAAGAATAGCAGTTGATATGACCATTGAACAAACAATAAACAAACATGCAAAGACAAAAGGAGGTATTGTTGGGTTCAGCAAGAGTCTTCCAAGCTATTACCGTTGGAGTGTAACAAGACACAATCGAGCAGAATATGTATTAGCAACCCAAAGAATGATCAGCAACAACAACTGTATGGATATAGACAACCACAAAGAATTGAGCCTTGCAGAAAAAAGACAAAGTGAAAAGCGAGTGCAAAAGATCCGCCAGGCATTTTCAGCATTTATCAATCCCTTTGAAGTTGAAGATGGTCTGGTCAGTCTAGCTTCAGGAATGAAAGTGCAAGAGGATGTTGCTGATGACCTGCTAGCCGTGGAAAAAACAGGAAAAAGATTGTTTGAAAGTTTTGTTGAAAACAGACTGAAGGAAAAGACTGTAGAATTTCACAAGCCATTAGAACAAGACCAAGACATTTGCATCATTGAGGAAAGTGGTAACAGTGAAAAAAGACATGAATGTGGTCAAAATCAAGGCACAAAGAAATTTATTTGGCCAGCTTCTTGTTTTGTCCCAAGAGCACAGTGTTGATCTTCAAAAGTTCTTCAATATCCTCTAACACCTACTTCATGGTCGCTGGCTTCATCAGATGGTTTACCTCTGAAGACCAACAAAGCAACTCTGTTGCACAAGCTCACGCCTGACAATTCATTAATGTTCAAGGATTATGCAAAAAAAAACACCGTTTACATTGTTGATGGCAATGCACTGTTACAAACAGTGTCAGCAATCCCAAATACATTTGGTGAAGTAGCCAAACTTACATTTTCCTCCTTACCACAAGCAGCTTGTGTACACTTTGTGACTGATACTTACATAGAAGATTCAATCAAAGGTTGTGAGAGATTGAGGAGAGGATCTTCTGAAGATAATGCATACTTGTTAAGAGGATCTGCAACAACAGTGCCCAGACGTTGGAAATCATTTCTCAGCTGCGTTGATAACAAAAGATCCCTTATCAGGTTTCTCCTCAAGGAATGGGAAAGTAACGAATATGCAAAGAAACTGAGAAACGGGGAAATCTTCTTTGTCTGTGAAGAGAGATGCACCTTACTTTACAGTGACACGGATGAATTTACCACAGCTGTACCTTGTCTAGATTACTCATCACAGGAAGAGGCAGACACACGAATTATACTGCACTGTCAATATGCTTCCCGCCAACAAAACTGTGAAACAATTGTTGTCAGATCACCAGACACGGATGTCTTCTTACTTCTCCTTTCATTCTCAGAGACAATTGGAAAGATCCTGATTTTTTATACTGGCTGTGGCAACAACAGGCGACAAATCAATGTATCTCAGATAGCAAAGACTTTGTCTAAACAGATGTGTGATGCATTACTTGGTGTCCATACATTCACAGGCTGTGACACAACAAGTTGCTTTGCTGGGCAAGGAAAGCTGAAAGCTCTAAAATTTCTTCAAAAGGAGGAAGATCTTAGAATTCTGTTCTCCAGATTTGGAACATCAGCAGCTGTTTCGAGTAATGACTGTCTCATGTTAGAGTCATTTGTGTGCAAGCTGTATGGCAAAACCTCATGCACAAGTGTCAACAAAGTGAGGTATGACATAGTTTCAAAGGAAAGAAAGGTACCATCTCATGCAGTGGTGGAATTGATCTGTGTCAGATACCTCTTTGTAGTCAAGTATTGTCACTGCACATATCAAGAGCCGACTTTCAAACTCTCATTTGGAGGAATGCAGTGTGCCAGAATCCTAGCATTCCAAAACCAGAGGATAACGGTTGGCAGAGAAATTCTGCAAATGAATTGGAAGTACAGTGGTTCAAAGATGCTTTCATTCCAGATGAGTTGCAGGAAATTGTGTATGAAGAAAGCTGCACCAGTACTGACGAAGATACATATGCCGAGGATGGTAGTGATAGCTTTGACAGTGATTTCCTTGACGACACTTCAGAGGACGAAGAGGATTTTGCTACTGATGATGAGGATATGTAATAAATTGGTGAGCAGTGCAAACTGTTAAGGAGTAAAGCATGTTTGCAAAACACATAAGGATATTGTTTTTATGTACTTACTGCATCTTGAATCAAGAATCCCTTTTGAGTATCAATTATTCTTCATAATATAACAATGCGATTTCGTTCAAAAGTCTTCGGTAATGATGCTTCACTTGGGTTGTGAACAAATTAGTCTTTTTTCATGATATATCTATTGTTTTTACCACACCTTCAGCTTACTTTTAAATGTGACAACTGGACATCAATACCATGTTTAAAAAGAATGAAAATTATGATGAATTTGGCATCCCACAAAGTGGAGAAAAATTTAAGGGTTGCGTACTAGTGCGGGGCGGTCCTTGGCAAGCTTAAGGACCACGGTCCTACGGTCCTTGGGAAATGAAGACCGCAAGGACCGGTCCTAGGACCGGTCCTTTTCGACATTGAACATTCCTGAGAGACTGTTGGAAATTCGAACCGGTTTGACCTTTGAGACCGTGGGATCGTTCATTCTTGAACCGTTAAAGACCGCTACACGATGAAAACCGTGATCTACAGGAGTAAAACACACGGAGTAGTCACACTCATTTCAAATTGTAACCTAATTAGAGAAGAGGGTGATGCCTTCTTTATTTGCTCACCGTACTTCATTGTTACTTCGATAATTTAATAAAATTTGAAATTTATCCCCATTAACGGAGATAATGGCATCGCCCAAGGCGTTGATCGAGTTGTTCGTGGCGTTGATACACACACGCAACTCCTACCCCCCCCTCCCCCCCCCCCCCACACACACACACATTAGAGGGCAGCGAGCATTGAAGAGTAAGAGAGAGACGTGAAGTTATAATAAGAGGGGGTGGATGAGGTAATAAGAGGGGTCGATGGTGACTTTTCGCCAGATCTAACAAACTCAGCTACCCATTCATTGCTGAGTAGACAGGGATTCAGAAAAAACTCGACTGCACCCGGGATCGATCTCTGGCCCTTTGCGTATAAAGAGAGTGCTCTATCAACTGAGCTATCGGGGTCCCCAAATATTCTATTGGACTTTTTTAAAATTCAGACGTTATAACTGGGTTTTTTGGAAGGAAGAAACTAATGAAACTCATATTATTTGATTAGTAAAAACACCAAACGAAATTTTAATATTATTGTATTATTTTAAATGACAACACTGCGATAGAAAGGAGTGGTGACAAGAGATGGACAAAAGAAAACAAAAAATCGGATTTGCTACTTGCTAGGTTCGACACACACACACACACACACACACACACACACACACAAACACACATCTTTAGTAGTCACATACATTTCAAACAATAACCCATTAGAGAAGAGGGGTCATGCCTTCACCATAGATCATTGTCATTGCGATCATTATGGTGTAGTAAATTTTGAAATTTACCCCGTATAATGGAATCGTCCAAGGCGTGCGCCTCCTGTTCCCCCCATCTCACACACGAAAGGGCGGTTTGCGGAGTGGAGGTTGGTGGTCGTCTGCCTGTATGGTCGTCTGTGTCGTTTAGTGTATGGCAAAGGGGGGGTGGGTGCGATTAATTAAGTGGGATGGGTGGTGATTGGTGGAAGATAGGCAACCGAAGGCAACGAATCGCTGGGGAAGTAGTAGGCTATGGCGCGAGACCGAAGGTGATAAGAAGTGAGGACCGCAGCCGGTCTTCCCCTATGGGACCGGTCTCCGGTTCACAGCTAAAAGACCGTGGGACCGCCGGTCCAGACCGGTCTTCAGCGCGGCACTATTGCGTACACTTTTAGTTTTTCCTGTGACGCAGAAATATGAAGGTTGTTGTTGAGGCTTGGGCCATAGCTTTCTTCAGTGCTACATTTTAATGAACATGCTGTTTTTGGCCATATTTAAAATAATTGTTGTGTAAAACACTGAAATAGCCCATAAGTTTAGATATGACACTTCATGAGATTACTGACAAATTGTTTCAACTTTCTGTGAATCTATATAATATTTACAAATTGAAAGCTTGTGCACATAGTTTGATAGTATATTCAATTTCCTTCAGTTTGATACCCAATTTGCATATATTTGAATTAATATTGTAGTCTCCAGAGCCTTTGAAAGAAATGTTGTCTCTTTTTTGCAAGGGGACACAACTCACTTTTTTCAAAGGGCCATAACTCTCTTAAATGACACTTATTTTTACGGTAACAGTGGAATTTGTATGGCCAATAAGTTCTATTATTTGAAAAACATAGTGGCATAAACTCCCAAAGGGGGGGAGGGGGGGTCCCAGTGGCCTAAGCACTACTACGTTTTGATTGCCAAAACCTTTTCATTTTATTTTTGACATTTTCTTATTTTCAAATACAATTATAATTTAATAATTTAATTAAATCAGCAGACTTGTTTAATCAATAATTTAAAGCTATACTTTTGTGGGAACCTTTTGTAATATCATTATCAGATTGTGGTTGGAAATATCTTTATATTTTATTGTCATAAAACCAGTGACAACAAAGATGGAAAAAACGCATGTCGGAAAACAGATAGAAGGTGGATATAAGACACAGTAAGTGCCCTGTGCCCACTATGGGAGGTCAGAAACCCCACTCAGCAACCCAGGACAAATATGGAAAGTCACAGAGAAAGAAAGAGATGACAGATGAGAGATATACGAGGGCTGTCCCAGAAATAAGGTAAGTAGAGCCACAGCTCCTGAACCAATGATGATATTCGAAATCTGTAAATCGAAGATTAAAGATAATTTTGTTGTGCATCCAGTGCTGAACGTTTCAGCACTATTGATGAACAAGATTCTGGTCTTAAAAACAAAGATAATTGCTCCCATAACTGAGTGGTTCAAAGAAGTTCGAGCTGTAATAATTTTATTTTATTTTTTGCTGCAAAAGGCAATTGTCCTTCTGAAATCCATCCAGAATTGGTAAGCATGTATGGAGAATCTGTGATGAGCTTCAAACAAGTAGTTTTCTGGTTCAATGAGTTTCAACAAGGTCGATCACTTGTGCATGATTAGCAACGCGCAGGGCGATCTCCTTCTGCCCATTCACAACAAATTGTCCAACGTGTTGAGACCCTGATTCATGAAGACAGGAGACTGACAGTTCGCGAAATTGTCAAAATCAAGCAATTGGACTGTAAGAAAGTTTCCGCTCAGTGGGTCCCGAAACAGTTGACAGAAGACCATCTTTCGACGAGTCCATGATGAGCAAGAAATGCGAATTGGACCTGGTGGAGACATTGGGCCTGCTGACCAGTCTGTGTGTTTTCTTGACAATATGATCACTGGTGATGAAACCTGGGTTCACCACAACACGCCAAAATCAAAAAAGGATTCGATGATCTGGAAACGTCCTTCTTCGCCCCCGGCCAAAAAGTTCAAAGTGCAACATTCAGCTAGAAAGTTGATGGCCACCGTGTTCTGGGATGACAAAGGTGTTCTCTTGATTGATTTTCTGCAACCAGGTCAGACCATAAACGCTGCCAGATACTGTGAAACTTTGAACAAAGTTAAAGAGGCCGCACGACGAAAGAGACCCGGTCGGCTCAGCAGAGGAGTCGTTTTTCAACACGACAATGCCACTCCCCATACTGCAAACATAACAAAGCACTGGTTCCAAAGGAATGCGTGGGAAGTTTTACCACATCATACAGAACTCACCCCGTCAGATTTCTATCTGTTTGGGTCCCTTGAGAGACACTTTGTGCGGGAAAAAGTTTGACGACGACGATGAATTTATTTCAGAAGTGGAGAATTTCCTGAAATGTCTTGACGTCATTTTTTTTAGGGAGAATGTATCTGCCCTCCCGTCACGATGGAGGAAATGCATCGATCGGAACGGCGACTACCTTGAGAAGTAAATAAATGATGTCAAAATCAAAAATCATACTGTAAGTTTCATTCAATTCCATTCACAATTTTTTGAGTTACGAGCTTACTTACCTTATTCTGGGACATCCCTCGTAGATAGTATGAAGTTGGCGTCACTCAGGTCTTTGTTATTGCTTTTGCAATCCGCGTTTATGAGTAATTCTCACTAAACTATTAACCAGACTATAAACGTTCGTTACACATTGTTTTGTGTGTTGGTCAGTTATACTTCCGGCTGGCAATGTTGTGAGCTTCTTAGCCAGTTGCATACTATCTATAGGAGACCCGACCAGTCGCCTCCAACAAGAGCCCGCCCGCAGTGCTGATGATGTGCGTCGCCTTTAGAAACCCCTAGGACAAGATTAGTTTGTTTTCAATGGGTTTTGTTTTGTTTGTTCTCAAGGCAGGGATGTAAATGCAAAGTTGAAAAAAATTCTGAAATTCTGCGAGCTCATTTCAATAGTCTAAACTCCAAGTGACACACCAGGAATGTGATAAATGGCCTTGTGATTGTGACAACATTTTTAGGACTTTTGAGTGATAAGTCTCAGAATAAAATCTAAATTATTTTGTTTATGGATGGATTTTAATGATTTATGGTCTCCTTTTTGTCAGGAGGAAATACCATTATTTGGTGTTGTTCATGCTTAAATCAGTGCCCATTTAGTATTATCCTTATCTTTATGGATTAAACAGGGTTAAATTAGTTTGGGATACTGAAAAAAATCAGAATTTTGGAATTCTTAACTTATTTTCACTGCACGTAATCCAACACCTAAACTTTTATATCAAAATTATATTCAGGTCAAAATATTACCCCCAATGACAAAATGAATCTGACAATAATAAAAACTCGTACTCAAATTTCAACAGCCATATCATTACTAAGGCCAATTTTGAGATTGGAAAGATGGTCACCTCCCGATATTTATCATTTTCTCAGGCCCCAAACCCTTCTGCTAATAACAAAGGCAATAAGAAGTACATTACAATTAAAATACTACATTAGGTTTAGAATCGTGTTAAAAGCCCTTTACTTTATTGGTGTAGCTTTCAATGAGAACAAACAAATTTGATTTTTTCCCCCACCACAGTCAAACGTTCGTGGCAGTCTCAACCAGAAATGAGACCCCATAGAAATTTCTCATAAAGACCAAGGCTAAGGGAAATGTATCTTCAGACTCATTATGACTGAAATGAATTGCAACACACAGGAATTACTTACAGAAACAGAAATACATTCCAATTGAGCCTTAGGAAGAAAGTGTAACAACAACTCAGAACTCAGTCATGAATACTCGATATATATCCACCATCTTCTACTTTCGATTCTGCAGCCCATGTTTTGCTTCCGGTAAACTAAAAATAACCCTCCTTGTTTACACAACAGATGTGAACCTAGTTCCGAATTAAAATTAGGAAAATTCGAACGCTATCAATCCTTAGTACTTCCGAATTAAAATTCGGAAGCTGTCGTGGAAATAAGTTGAATGGTTAAATACACGTATAATCATAACTGACACAACAGTAGTGTAAATTAAGTGTTTCAGTACATTGAAAATGGATATTCACTACAAATTCTCTATATGTACAGCAGTATCTCTTATCACAAGAGTTGTTGGTAGTGAGGTATTAAGAAATATTTAAATTGTTTGGGGAAGCTAGAAAATGTCTGAAAAATAGGAAATCCTAATAATTCTGAAAGATTTACATCCCTGTCAAGGGTTTTGTTTTGTTGGTTTTTAATGATTTTATTTTGTTTGTTTTTAAGGGTTTTGTTTTGTTTGTTTTTAAGAGTTTTGTTTAGTTGGTTTGTTTTGAAGGGCTTTGTTGTTTTTTTTTGGTTTGTCTTTAATGGTTTTGTTTTGTTTGTTTTTAATGATTTTGTTTTGTTTTGTTTGTTTTAAAGGGTTTTGTTTTGTTTGTTTTTAATGGTGTTATGTATTTAGTTTGTTTTTAAGGGTTTTACAGCTCTTGCGACATATTTATATTTAAGTCGTTTCAGCGCCAGTAAAAAAGAAGAAAATGGGGTAGTAAATACAATTCTAGATTTACAATTAAAAGCATGCGAGAAAAAGGAGGCAAAGAAAGGGGAAATGTACAAATAGGGCATAGCTGTAGATTGCAAGAGCACACTATCAGTGTAATTTGTTTGAGCCTTATCCAGACACAAGCACGGGGGCCCACTGAGAGGCATACACTCAAGTGTTTACAACTAAGGGGAACACACTCAAATGTTTACAAACCATTACATTCTAAGCCAACAAATATAACAGTACATGACAGAGAGATGATTTGCATGGGGAAAAAATATCATCCTCCAAAACTATAGCTATAAATTTCACTGTTTCCATCCCAGTCTAGGGCCAGGACAAAACCAAGTAATCCCATTCCAAGACAAAGACAGAAAGCAACTCGTAAAATAGATAAACGGGATAGAAGTAGAAGACACAGCAAGTGACCTTCTGCACACCTTGGGGTGGGGTGGGGTGGGGGTGTCTATAGACCGCACCCAAGGAACAAGATTGTTTGTTTTGTTTTTAAGGGTTTTACGGCGCTTGCAACACATTTAGGTCATATCAGCGCCAGTAAAAAGGAAGAAAATGGATAGTAAAAAGTTCTAGATTTACAATTAAAGCACCCAAGAAAAGGTAAGACAAAGGGGAACTGGGAACAAATAGGGATATGATGTAGATTCCAAGAGCATACCACCAATGTACTTAGTTTGAGATCACCTATAAGTCTCATCCGGACACTAGCACAAAATCCAACAGAGAGGAATACACTCAAATGCTTACATTATACACTAAAAATAACAAATATAATAATACATAACAGAGAGATCATTTACAAGGAAAAAGATATCTCCCAAAACAATAACTATGCATTTGACTCTTTCCCTCCCAGCCAAGACTCCAACCAGGGCCAGGACAAAATCAAGTAACCTCATTTCAAGACAAAGACAGAAAGCATGTTGGAAAACAGATATAAGGGGATAGAAGACACAGTATGGACCTCCCTGCCCGCTATGGGAGAAGGAACAAGATTCAATCCCAAGATCTATAGTATGAAATGAACAGTCACTGTATGCTCCCTTTGGGCTATCTGAAAGTACTTCCTGCCAGATCTAAGTTATATCTAGCTATCAATTCATCATTAGATGGACAGAATAACACTAAATGTGTTGACATTACAACTTGGATATAAAAAATATTTTAAAATTCACCAAAATAAAAAAAACATTCATAAGTACTTTTCATCCGTGTTTATTTTTGTTTTTGTATGTTTTGTTTAAAACATACTGATTTACACATAAATATCACCAAATATGCAATACAATACAGCGAGCAACAGTCCAGAAACAACCAAAAGACACATACATTTAAATTAGATCGAAAATTTTTTTTAAACAACCAAAAAAACATGACATCTTAGAAGAAAAGAAAGAGAGAGTGAGAGACAGTACAAGTAGCAGAGCGAGAGAAGAAAAAAATGTAAGGGTTCAAAAAGTCGCCAAATGGCACTTTTAAGTTGGTACAAAATACAAGTTTTAAGTCATTTAAAAAAAAAATAAAACATTTAGGTTTGTTCAGATTTTTGTAGACCTCTATTAAAATTGCAAGTGCGATAATGCAATAAACGACAAAATAATTTTTAAGAAAACTAAAAACTTTGCTGATTTATCAAAGTCACTCATGCCCCATATAATATCTTTAATATTTGTTAGTTTTTTGGGGGGGTTTTTTGGGCTTATAAACTGTTAAGAAGAAATCCAATTTTTTTTATGATGGGAATATTTCAAGACAGAATATATCATTGTGCAGGGTGATGCCCTCAATATCTTTTCCCTTCACTACTTTTACGGGACATGATGAAAATGTATTAAAATCAATGCCAGTGCTTCTTAAATAATATGCGACGAAAGGGGGGGGGGGGGATAAACATTTACAAATAACTTTAAGTTTTAAAAATTGAAATTTACAAGCCGTCTAAATATCAAAATTTATAATTTAAGTGACTTGAAAATACCGACATCTGCCCACGTCTAGAGGTGATGATCTAGAAAAGATTGTAGATGAACTCTGTTCCATGGGGATCTCTAACGCTTACATTAAGAGACAGAGAGGAAAATGTGCAAAAGACCACGAAAGAAAATTGTCATGACTGTACACACACACACATGTGAATGTGTTAAAAGTAATTTGTGTCATTTAATTGTCCAAAACAATAAAATGTAAGGTAAAGAGGTTTAATTCAAATTGCAAATGATAACTTCAAATTTTGTTTTCAACAAGTACAAAGCCGTGTGTAATAATATATATATATATATATATATATATATAGAATGCAAATTTTCACTCACATTTTTGTGGCCGAGACGACTCGTTTCTGTGTTTTCCGTCTCGGCCACAAAAATGTGAGTGAAAATTTGCATTCTATATTAGCTCTAACCATCATTAGCGAGCACTTTCGTACCTACAAGTACCCACCAACACTCATATATATATATATATATATATATATATATATATATATATATATATATATATATATATATATATATATATATATATATATATATATATATATATTCTATTCTGAGGTCCCTCTTTTCAAATTTAATGTAGGTATATTATGTTTTATTCAATTGTCATATTTTTCAAAATACACATTATCAGTGATTTATTCACAACCAATGACAATAGAAGACAATAGAAGATGTGTATATGTACTGCTTTAGCACTACAAAATTAACGTGTACGAAATTTTAGAATTTATAATCAGCTGACTATTTTCGCCTAATTTTACTTTTACTTTTAAGGTAGATATTACCGGAGTAAGAGTTAAACATTTAGTGATTTTCATAACTTTAATCAATTTACTAAAAATAAAACAGAGCAATGATACCCAAAAAAAAAATAAAAAATAAAGGAATCTTTTTAAAAACAATTTTGATACGTGATCTATCTGTTTTAGAAATTTGTTTCTTATAATTATTCTCATATTCCTTTGTTAGAAATTTCTCCACTCATTTATTTCATCTTAATAAATCGTTCATTTATTTAGTTGACAACTGGAAAAAAGAATAATATAGATTCTTCACCTATTATTAATAGCTAAACATGAATATTTCCACCAAGCCAAATATCTGTTATGTAAGTAGTGGTAGTGGTCACGTGGTGGTGGTACTACTGAAAGATGACATGGCCTAATATCATTCATGTTATATCAATCATAACAAAAATAATATAAACATTATGCATTATGCGTGTCATGTGTGTAGTTTTTTTCAAACACAAATTTTAATCTGGTTGACAACTTGAGTATAATGCTAGTTGCAGTGTGACCATGGGTGAAAGTTACTCAATGATATTAATCCTGCAAAGGCAGGTGCTCAGAAAAAAAAATCCTGCAACTACCAATAAGAGGAAAAAACAGAAGTGCGGTTAATTATATAAATGCCGGTTTTTTTCATTTTCGAATTCCGGCCAGACAAAAAAAAAACAGCGAGACCTCTTTTTCAAAAATAAAAATCCGGCCATGCCGGATATTTCCAACGAACTTTCACCCAAGAGTGTGACATTTTTTTCAATTCAATTGATGCCCAGTGACAATTTCTTCCAGTATCTTTCTCTCTGCCTCTCTCTCTCTCTTGCTCCCTTTTCTTTCTCTCTTTGCTTTTGACACTGCGTCCTTCAACACTTTATAAATCTATAATTCACGTCAATGCTTGTTCCGATTTGATAACTGTTTTTAATTCCAAATAATTGTTCCGATTTCATTACTTTCTCTAATTTCTAACAAACAAAATTTACAGCTAATTCAAAAAGGTAAATAGACAGCATTTTCAAATCCATGATAGTAATAGAAAAATATAATAGAGAAGTATATTTTCCTTTTTGAAAATTTCTTTACAGTTCCTTGACCACTAGTTGTCCAATACAGACATACACCAAAATATGTCTTTTGGTAATTGAATAGGTTTTACCTAAAAACGAAAAAACAGGCTTTATTCATAATGGTCCCCTCAAGGAGAGTTTACCCCACATTTCCCCCCCCCCCCCCCCCCCCCCCCCCAAAAAAAAAAGTAAATATAAAATGGCCGATATTCAAATGAGTTTGTCATCCCAAAAAATGATTAAAAATCCAGTTTCATAGGTTAAAGCAGACACATTATAAACATCACAGTGAGACGAGCACTATTCTTCATCTTCTCCATTCGTGACCTTTTGAACTTTTCATCTTGTGACATTTTCATACCTTAAATGCTAAGATCATATACAAAACAAAACAACAACCTCCTCCCCCAAGAAGACACAGTATGTAGGCCTACCCCCCTGCCCACTATGGGAGGTCAGGAACCCCACCCAGAATTTGACATTTTATAGCAAGCAATTAAAAATACCCCTTTATCATGACACTTGTCAAATATTGTGTGAAGAAAGATAAATATGTAAGAAGATACCCAAACGTTTTTATCATTATCAATTCCCTCCCTTAAAGTAGGTCAGAGACAAAAATATAAAAAAAATACAACAAAGAGAAGAAGAAAAAAAAGAAAGAGATGGATAAAGGACCAGATACCCACAAAACAAGAGTCACTGAACGGAAAAAAAAATGTGAGTATTTTAAAAAGACGGACAGACGTGAGCTTAATGGCGTTATTATATAGTATATCCATAATAGAAGGAAAAAATATCTTTCACAACTAAATTTTTTGTCACCGCATCAAACATCAATTGAGAACCAAAGCATCAAATACACACACAAAGAGTAGTAGGTAGGTCATTTCTGAGTGTTTATACAACTCGGAATGATGAAAGCATCATATAAGTGGCTTTTTTATCTTTAAAAATCATTGGACTGGTTTCATATACAGTAAAATTACTTTAAACCGAAAGAAGCTAAACCGAAAAATACCTTAAATCGCAAAGAATTTAATAAATTGTACTAGTTTCTTCATTATCTTTGTACTAATTCTTACGATGAACCGAAATACTTCTAAGAAGGACTTTCTTTAAACCGAAACAATTTGAGACCACCTTCCTTTATTCTCTCTCAATTTTTCTTCAAAAATTGGGGAAGGTGGCCACACGTAATAATGCCCGGCGATATTAAACAGAGCGTAAGTATAAGATGAGGGTGATGGGGGGGGGGAGGCAAACACTGCACTTGGGCTCGGCCAACACCACAATCGCACAGACTGGAAAAGGAAGACAGCGGGTGACTGGCAGGCGAAAAATGAGGAAAGAGGAGGAGTTGGGGTGTAGAATCACGCAAGCGAGAATGTTCTCACTCGTGTGTTGATGCTTTGGAACTGACTGGATTTTAAACACGAGAATAAGGAAGGGGGGGGGGGGGGGGGGGGGGGGTAGACAACTTACAATTGACATGCCATTTCATTTCCACTTTGTTTAAGTGTGGGTGTGTGTGAGGGGGGGGGGGGGGGGGGGGGGGGGTTCTATGAAATTAGGCCTTTGAACCTAATGGCAATTCAACAAAAGAGGGGTGTGTAGTAGACAGGTTAGCATTGACACTCCTTTTCATTTCCATTTCACTTCACCTCTGAGTAGCTGCGCATCATTCATTATCAATTATCGCACAAGAACTTTCGATCTTATTTTAGCTTTGCATTTTACTAAAAGATGTCTAAAAGAAAGCACTGTGCTTACACGTTTGAGTTTAAAATCAAAATACTATGTGAAGTCGATGGAAAAAAAGTTGATCAAGACAGAGATTGTAAAAAACACGGCATCCTGAACCCAACTCTTTCAACAATTTTGAATTGAAAACGAAAACCCCCAAAAATATTTTTAAAACACACAAAAAAAAACAAAAAAAATTAATGGTTACGAAGACGGCATTTATTCAACAACTCCATTTAACGGGAAACTCATGATACCATTAAATGAGCAAATTCCTTAAAAAGTTACTACCATTGAAAAACATTGCAAAACGGGAACTTGCTTTAAACCAAAATGTCTTTAAACCGAAATGGTTTAGAAGGTCCCCAAAATTTCGGTTTAAAGTAATTCTACTGTATCTAAAACAAAAGCCAGGCTGACAGCAATATAATTTATACAATTGACCTAAAAGCATTGACCGATTATCTTAAAAAAAATAAAGATAGCTAATTTTGAATCCAGAATAAAAAACAACAACTTGCCATATAAGTGACATTATAACACACTATAAATATCTCAACTCATAATTTGCCGACTGACTGAAATGAAAAGGATAGGCGAGGCAGTTGTATGGGCGGTTACAGTAGTAGTTGAAGTAGTAGTAGTAGTAGTAGTAGTAGTAGTAGTAGTAGTAGTAGTAGTAGTAGTAGTAGTAGTAGTAGTAGTAGTAGTAGTAGTAGTAGTAGTAGTAGTAGTAGTAGGAGTAGTAGTAGTGACTAAAGTGGCAGAAACAGCAATAAACTGGTAATTTGTCATTTAAGCCAGCGAAACAAAAGGGGGATAATTTACAGAAAATTGATTCTCTCACAACTTATAATTCAATCATTTAAAATAACATTCATATGAAATCCAATCATTATAATCCATATCAGTCCACACAGATAAAAATAAACTTAAGAAACAATAACAATAATAATAATAATAATAATTAATAATAATAATAATAATAATATAATAATAATAATAATAATAATAATAATAATAATAATAATAATAATTCCAAAGAAAATTTAAAAAATTAAACAAAACTATTACAAACCAATCTTGAAATAATGGACTAACTGATTAGTTAAAAAAAAAAAAAAAAGGTAATGAGTTTAAGAGACAATATATTCAATTATATATATATATATATATATATATATATCAATATAATATAAAACTGATGAATTGTGCTGGCATCAATATCAGATTAGGTATTAAGTGATATTGATAATGATAATGATTACCAATGACGACCATTCTTGAAGAAAAATAAAATTGATTCGAAACAACAAGGTAAAGTGAAACTTAACAGAGGATGGAAATTTAAACAACTTCTGAACAACAAGAGCAAAACAAGCAAAATTTAAAATAAAAATAAATAAATAAAAAAATCCTGTCCATAATCTATAAGTGCAAAAATTCTGCAACCAAAATATAATAAATTTTCAATAACGACAAATTTGAAAGAGCAGTGACTGTGAGTTTAAGACAAATCCTGACAGAAAAAAAAACAATTGAATTCAGGCACAGCAACGCAATGGGTTAGGTTTGAAAATTATAGTAATATTATTTCAGTCTTTCAAACGATACTTCATCCTTTATTTAGCATGCGTGACCAGAGGCTTCAAAGCTTTCTTCCACCAATTGTATGTCCCAACTACATTTACTTCATGTAGTCGAACTGGCTATGAATCAGGGGCTATAGCCTGTTTTGTTTTGGTTTTTTTTTTTGAACAGAAAGAAATTAGTTCATAACATTGTAGAAGTATTCATTCAATACAAAATTTGTGTGTGTGCCTTCTTTTTTTAATATAAAAAAATGAACACATGTTAGAGAATTTTTTTTGAAAACTATTGTCCACAGATAGGTATTTTCCATAAAAAGGAAAAGAAAATTGTAATAGAAAAATACGTTATATTTTACCCATCTATTCTTAAAAGGCGAAATCAAAACAAACAATTAATCCCACCCACGTACATGAATCAATCTGCGTTATTCTCTTTATCGCAATCAATCAACCCTTAAACCCCCCAGGCTGGTTTTCCTTTTCTTTTTAAATAAAATAATTCACATTGCTGTTAATGCTCTCATGGTGAAAACGGCGAGAAAGAAGATATCGTTAATGTATGGTCAAACCACACATGTCAAGGGTTTAACGTCTTTTTTGTTTTTTTTGCATGAAGACATGAATAGCATCTATCCGATCTCAAAAACTGCCTTAAAATCACAGTAAGCACCACCAATTCATGTCACTTATTCTACTTCAAGTTTTATGAACACAAGTTCATGCACCATTAACTCTCTCAAGTTCATCATATGAATGGAAAAGAGAACAAATTTGTCCAATTTCCAATCACTGTGAACTCGGGAGAGTTAAAACGTTTGTTGACTTTTTATTTTTTAAACTCCGTTACAATCCCAAGCTGCTTTGTATGTATAAAAAAAATTTAAAAATTTAATCACCATGCATTACACTTGAACCAATAATTTTCTTTACGAAAACAAAAAAAAAAGCACCTACAGTGCAAATCTATTCACTTTTACTTCCCTTTACCAAAATCTATCTCAAGAGAGGGGACATAAAAACAACAGCAGAAAATAACGATTTTAAAAAAAGTAACAGTTTTAAATAAATAACAACAAAGTGATGATAATAATAATAATAATAATAATAATAATAATAATATAATAATAATAATAATAATAATAATAATAATAATAATAATAATAATAATAACAATAATAATCTATATGCTAATCAGAGCTACAGAGAAAAGGCAAAAGGTGTGTTCCTATCCTTGATGACAACAAAGCAATTTAAAATTCTAACTGGAATACAAGCAAAATGTGATTGACATTGGCATTAGAATGGAATCAATGTGGGAATATCAAGTATTTTGTACTAAACTATTTCCTAATCCAGGCATTTTTTATATTAATACTAATAATAATGATAATAATAATAATAATAATATAATAATAATAATAATAATATAATAATAATATAATAATAATAATAATAATAATAATAATAATATAATAATAATATAATAATAAAAGTGATAACTAGTTTTTCAGACAATATCTCATCGTCACATTCAGAGCCAAAAAAAAAATTAATTAATTAATTAATTAATAATTAAAACTCTAAAAAAATAATAATTTTAAAATGATCATTTAAACACGATAACATTAATATTATACAAATGAATGCAAACAACAGTAATACTAATAATATTTATTTATCATATTAATTGTGATGAAAATTGTTGCGGTATTATTGTTGTTATTCTTATCATGTTGTTGCTGTTGCAGTAGTAGGGGAGAAAGAAAAAAGAAAAAAAATGAAATAGAAGAAAGATGCAGGACACAGGTAGAATAATATTTAAGAGCTCTTTTTATTCTGCTGTGCTTTCCAAGTCTGTATGTTTAACCTGAGAGAAGTCGAAGGGTTTCCCGGTGATGCGCTTGAAGATGTCCAGCACGTCATCACAGGTGGTCTCAAAATGTGTAGTGGCATCATATGACTTGGAGATAAACACCTGTGGACGAGTGAAACAATTAACAAAATAATGACAAAATGCACGTTTAAGAAAAAAAAATAATTGAACTTTAATATAGCGCAATATCCACTAAATGCGCTTTACAGGGGTCCTGGCCATTTAGGACGGGACGTGATGCCCGTTAGGCAATATTACAATTTTTTGGACATAGACAACGTACACATGAGTACGGTGAGAGAATGTGAGTAAAGAGCCTTATCCAAAGACTTGGAACCATGTGCCGAGTGAGGCTCAAACCCAGGACATTCTGTTCCGAAAGCGAGTGTCATACCACTAGACCACATAGCCGCATGTTAACATGACAAATTTCAGCAGATTCAACACATGATACAGGGTTGTCGATTCAGAATGAAAAATTTTTTACTGAAATTTTATGCAAAAACATCCACTGGCCCCTATTTGGGCACTGAACTCCGGTAAAAAAAAACATTACATGCTAACCTTTTTCCATTCGCCAGGTGATTGGGAAATACACCAGTTTTTTTGACATGCTGAATTCCGTAAATGTACAGAAAATCTGCAACTTTGGTTATATTTGCTTCACAAAATTCAATTGATTCCCCCAAGCAGGCCATAAGGAGCCCAATTTACATTTCTTCCACAGGTGATAGTCAAGAGTCATAACCGACCTTCTTCGGTGAATTTAATTTGCAAATAGATTTATATATATAAACATTTCAAGTATAATTATTAGTTTAACTTCTACAGTACTGTTTAATGTCACTAGGACAATCTACGGGAAGTGTGTGTAATTGTTATTGTTGTTTATGATTGTGTGTTGTTTCATACTTCCTGTGATATATATATATGACGATGAAATCAAAATTATTTAATTTTTCTTCTTTCACAACGATATTTATTTTCACCAAATCAGTTGAACTTTATATTGTAAAAATTGAGACGTTTGCTTACTTGACTTTCCTGTCCATCATCCAAGGGCTCATACAAATCGTCAATACTGATGAACCTGCAAGGAAAAGAAAATTAAATGAAGGCTGGTAAATGAGAGGAATTTCCATAGATAGATTTGCCAATAGAGCTCTAGACGAGTCATGAAAATTTAAATCTATTTCCAGTTCCTGTGAGAATTGTTATACACTCTTTGTTTCCCCTTTATTATTATTATTATGAAGATGTCTATTCCACTGTTGAGCACAAGCCAAAATATATACCATATAACAATTCCGAAATGTTTTCGACACTATTATTAGACCATTTCAGCACCAGTAAAATGGAAGATTATGGAGGAAAAGTTGCAGATCTTAAGTTGAAAGTACCAAAGACAAAGCTAAGCAAAGGAAACTGGATCAAATAGGGAACAGAAGATTACAAACACTATCAATAATCCATCGATGTTTTGACATTATCTAAAAGTCTCATCCAATCATAAGCTAAGGATCCATGTTGTTTGTTTTAAAGTGTTTCACGGCACGTGCAACACATTAAGGTCAAATCAGCGCCAGTAAAATGGAAGAAAATGGGATAGTAAAAAGTTCTAGAATTACAATTAAAGCACCCAAGAAAGGGTAAGACAAAGGGGAATTTGTTCAAATAGGAAACAGTTTAAGATAACAAGAGCACACTATCAAAGTACTTAGTTTGAGATCACCTAAAAGTCTTATCCAAACACAAGCACAGGTCCCTACTAAGAGGAACAGATTAAATGTTTACAAATCATAATAACATGTAAACAAAACAATACAGTGCATAGCAGAGAGATGATTTACAAGACAAAAAATATCATCTCCCAAAACTCTCACTATACATTTGACTATTTCCCTCCCAACTAGGGTATCCGGCCAGGGCCTGGCCAAAACCAAGTAATCTCATTCCAAGACAAAGACAGAAAGCAAGTTGGAAAACAGGTATGTAGGGGGATAGAAGACACAGTGTCTCCCTGCCCACTATGGGAGATTGGGAAGCCCACGAAGGCAAAGGATCCCACTATGAAGGACACACTCAAATGTTTACAAAATACAGTATATTAAATACTAATGATTACAAAATTACATCATTTGCCTTTCACAACCACTGACTATATTATATCTCTTCCTTTAAAAATCGTTAATTTCCGTAAATCCTCCAGTCCTTACTTCTCTTCGATCTCTCCCAACAGGTCAAGGCCAGGTTTGAGTTCGGCCTCTGGGTTATCTGTCTCTATCTTGGTGGCCACAATGGCCAAGTAATGGCCCTTGGCACAGACGTTGTGAGCAAATGAAACCATACACACATAGATGTCTGAAAACAAATAAATTAATTCATTCATAAATAAACAAATGGAGTATAAATTTAGAAATAACAACGGGGTTTTTAATCAATGAACTCTTGACATGTTTATCATGAGAAATATATAAACTGAATTATTTTTAAAATATTTCTTAAGGAAATAAAAAAGCTTGAGAAATATATTTGTTTTGGAAACACACACACACAAACCACACATACACAAAAATAATAATAGACCCATACCACTAGTGACAAAATCTATGTCTACTTATAGAAATATGTGATGAAAAAAAAATAAAAATGCTATTTTCATTTCAAAACTTTGCTAGTTGTATTACATCTAATAATTTAGGCCAGCCAAGCTTGTACATATTTGATTTCATGAGCAAGTTTCCTAGTTCTCATTTACGAATTAAAATTAGTTCGAATGAATATTTTTGCACATTTCAAAATTCTATAGCCAAGCTTGCTAAAATAAAATGCTTATCAATACGCACTGACAAAAAATAAGTAATAAAATAAGTAATAACTAATTCTGAGAAAAATATTAACCCTCTTCAGATTGTTTTTAAAAATAAATAAATAAAATAAAATAAAGCCTGAAAATGAGCGAAGCATGACACCTCACCAAAGACAAACCTTGTATCTGAGAAAATAAAAACAACCAAAAACGTCTCTCTTTTAACCCCCACCCCATGCTTTGAACGTGTATGGAGCATTTGTTGCTTCAATTCCAACAATATTATCTCTGTCTTGAGAAGAAGTATCATTTGTGGCATTCTTCTTGGAAACAAGAAAGGCTGCTGAGGTGTGAACTTAAGTGTGAAAAAAGACTGATTTTACCAACGACATAGTTGATGATATGTGTCAGTGCATGACATAATCAGTCAGAGAGTGAAAATTTTGGATTTGCATATTTTTGCATTTTCTGAAAGAATATGCTTCCCAGACCATTTTAATCTTAATTTGAAGTAAAACTGGTGATTTTTCATGAAGTTATGGTCAGATGTATGGGAAAGGTATCCAGCAACTTTTCTCAACTGTCATACTTTTTCAACTTGACTAGCTGTAAAACATATTTAGAAGTGAAATTAAGCTTTGATATTTCCCGAAGATGTACAAAAAGGGTCGATTTAATCATTTATGACAAGAACTCATTTTTGATTTTTTTAAATTGACCTTCTAACTAAACCTGGCAATATCTCAGTTCAAACCTTTTCACCATCCGACTGATTATGTCATGCACTGTAACTGTAACATATTCAGAACACTTACCATCTCCGCGGCCCACTTGCTTCTGTGGAATGATAATCTGGACAGACTGACTGTCTTTGGTATTGGGGATCGGGTGCTTCAAGATGCAGATGGCACGGATCACCTGTAAGAGAAACAAAAACAACAAAATCAAAGCAATATGAATGAATGAATGAATGAATGAATGAATGAATACATTATTTATTGTCGATAAAAATACATATTATGCATACACCGTTTATACATAACAATGACAACAAAATATAAAATAATATTTCTTTAAGATAATGATGTATAATATCTTCATAATATAATTTGCTTTTAAATCAGTAAGCCCTTTTCACAGACATAAGAATTTTCTTTTAAATCTTTGCACATAAATTAAAAAACTATATATTATAAATAAAAATTGACATGTCTCACTGTTTCATCAAATATGAATAACAAATATACTTAACGGAACAGAAAACAGATCTGAACCAGTATGAGAAGCTGCCACTTTATTAAGAACACTATTCAATCCTGAACATGATTATGTAATGTAAGGAAAAAGACATCAGTTAAAAATTGTCAAGAATGGTTGAGTGTTGTGCTGTCTTTTCTTCTGAGTAAAGCAATTTTGAGCAAAGTCAGTGATTGAATGCTTAGTAATGATGACCAAGAAATTGTGTCTGTGAGTAAGACCCTTTACCTACATTACGCTAAACAATATAGATGTAGACAGATGATTACTTTAATCTGGCTTCATGAATGAATGATATAAAAATGGTGCTAAACAACAACAACAACAACAAAAAAGTACTAAGCAGGAAAAAAATAATATAAAGAACTGAACAAGTGTGTATGAAAGATGCCAGACAAAACAAGAAAAAAAAACATCCCAAAAAAACTGATTATATTATTATTATTATCTCACCTTTCCGACAACCTTGCACTTGTCTTCGGCATAGCTTGGATCACAGACTACAATGTTACACTTAGCAGTCACTCCCTGGTCATCGGTGACTCCCACTACTTTTCCATTTTCATACTCAATCTTCTCTATTTTTTTGTCCAGCATGTAGGTTCCTCCATAGATGGCACTCAATCTGTAGTGAAGATGATGGTAATGATGATGATGATGATAATGATGATGATGATGACGACAATGATAATGAAGATGACATAACTTTAAAAATCAATATAGTAATAATATTGACTTAAACGTAATTTTCATAAGTTCAAATCCAAACTTTGTAGAATAAAGAAAAAAAAATGAATCAATAAATCTGTTAATGACATGATCAACATCACCAATATTATTATTACTATCATCATTATTATTATTGTTATTTTTATTATTATTATTATTATAATCATTAAAATTACTATTATTATTACTACTATTATTATTATAATAATTATTACTACTATTATTATTATTATTATTGTTATTATCATAATAATATTAATAATAATAATAATAATAATATAATAATAATAATAATAATAATAATAATAATAATAATAATTATTATTATTATTATTATTATTATTATTATTATTATTATTAGATTTTATCATCATCATCATCATCATCAATTAAAGGAAGAAAACAACAATTTACCTGGCAAATCCTTGAGGCAATTCTCCGAGCCCATAAAGAGGATACAGGTATGGGGATTTACCATAGCGAGCTAAGGATTCACTGTACAATTTGCAACGTTTCACCAACTCTGTTGCGGGTTCCAGCAAATATCTATTGGAATAAACAAACCAGAAATATAAAACTACAACAGAGTTTTCTCCATTTGTAACCGTAATCCCAATCTGCATGATTTCTGGTCATAGCTGACTTATTATCACATTCTACTAGAATTTGAATGAATATTGATTTCTTTATGACATTGAACACAGGAGTTATAATAAAGGGAATGAAAATGATGGAGATCTCACAGCTGAAGAAAAAATAAAATAAAATAGAGAGAGAGAGAGAGAGAGAGAGAGAGAGAGAGAGAGAGAGAGAGAGAGAGAGAGAGAGAGAGAGAGAGAGAGAGAGAGAGAGAGAGAGAGAGAGATAAAGAGAGAGAAACAGGTGCTCATTTTGCCCTGATGATTTAGTTGAAGTGAACCTGCAGTGGAAACAATGTTGTAGGCAAAGTAAAAGGTAAGAGCAGTGTAATAATTCAGACACTTTAAATAGTCGAGCACTCTTAAAGATTGGTACCCACATCATTATCTCATGAAATATATTTTTGGTTCAATTTGTTCATGACTTGCATATACCCACTACATATCATCTTTGTACACGCCAACATCAGCGTTTTCTACTCCAACATCAGTGCTGATGGTGACAAAAAGTGAAAAAGGAGGAAAATTTTGAACAATCGCCTTAAATTAAGCCCCATTTTTACTGAACTAACACCCACTTTTAGAGCAATTGAGTTGATAAACTATCATTGATACTCTAGCTAACGACTGAAGTGAGGAAAAGTGAACCTATTTGTTCCACCACATGTCAAGTCTTCCATTGCCAGTACCAGTACATTGATGATTGAGGGGAAATGTAATTTTTTAAAAGGAGGAAATTCCTCCTCTGACAAAAAGAAAATAAAAATTGTGGATCTCTGCGGATCCGAGGAAAACCACCAGAACTGCTACATAGATATATATATATCGATTTATAAATATTGAAAATCACTCACTTATCATTGGTATGGAGAGCCAATGCGTGACCGGTGAAATCTTGCACCGCGTTGTCCAGACTGTGTTGCTCGAATAACTGTCTGGCAATCATGCCATCCACCCCTTTCCAGGTTTTGGGTTCCTTTTCATCGTACTCTGCTACAAACACCAAGAAATTCCTAAACCTCCTCTTCTCAAAGAGACCCAATAGAGCTGCAAGTTTTTTTTTAAAATAAATAAATATATAAATAAATACATAAATTCATGATCAAAGCTGATACAAGTGTGGACTGTGAAAATTTATTATATAAAAATAAATACAACAGGTTTAAAAAAAAAAAAAAGAACAAAATACCAGACAGAGCATGTTTTGGGCTCAAAACCCATCATCAGCCAATATTTTTAAAAAGTGTTAATTTATTCATATAGTTTTTTGGGGTTTTTTGCACATTACTGTCTAAAGTTTTTCCTGGTTTCTTTAGCTTTAATCACAAACCCTTTGGATAGGATGTTAGTCTCTTCATGTACTTTCCAACAGATCCTACAAACTTATCCCAATCAATGCTGGGTGGACCGAGTGGTCAGAATAAAATTTAAAACACGACTTTCACCAAATTCAAAAGCAGTCAGCTTATTTTTTAATCTTGTTGACCCATCAGAACCTATCATTCCTTTAGAATATGGGTTAAAATGACAAATTCTAACTTTTATAAATCGAAACAAACCACACCTTTTTTATTTTTTGTTGTTGAAGAGAATTAAATGGTACCTATTGACGCTCTATAGTTAAAAAGAAAAAAAAGGTGACAAAAACCACTCCCCCCTCCTCTCTCTCTCTCTCTCTCTCTCTCTCTCTCTCTCTCTCTCTCTCTCTCTCTCTCTCTCTCTCTCTCTCTCTCTCTCCAATAAACATATGTTTAAAACCTACAAGATGCTAAGGCTTCCTTTTCATCAGCAGGGACTTTGTAGATTTTGCCATTCTTGTAAACATAGCTCCCATCCACCGATTTGAACTCCAAGTAACGGGTGACACCTGTATGGATCAGCAGAGAAACCAGCTGGCCTGGAATGTAAAAAAAAAATTTTTTTAACTCGAGTCTTTATATAGCGCAATATCCATTTAACGTGCTCAAAGTGCTTTACAATGGGTCCCTGGCCAACAACACTTTACATGTAGGACGTGACAGTGACTTGACACCTGTTGGACGATGTTACAATTTTTTCGGACAGAGACAAAACGGTAAATAGCCAAGTACTTATTTTACACCCGAGTATGGTGAGAGAATGTGAGTAAAGAGCCTTTTCCAAGGACTCAACTGTGAGCAGAGCAAGGCTCGAACCCAGGACCCTTCCGATCCTTAGTGTCATACCACAAGACCACATAGCCGTACAATGTAAAAGTAAAGGCAAATGAAACAGAAATTAATACAACATGAAACATTAAATTATAAGGGAAAAAAATATAATAAAATTGACCATTTTGGTTTCATACAGCTTCATGATAGAGCTCCACTTTTGTTTTTGTTTTTTTTTATACAACTACGGATGAAAAATCATTAATGAAAAGTTAAAAACGAAACCTTTCCTAATCATTGCGAGCATACAAAACTGAGCAGGAGTGAAATATACAAACAAGATTTGCTCTTAGTTTATTTACATTGATAGACAGAGACGCCAACTTTAAATTTGGCTCACAGGAGTTTCAGACACCACTCGTAGGAATTTCAATGCCGAAAGAGGAATTTCCGCGCACAAGAAAAAGGAATTGGAATGGTGTTTGGCATTGTGTTTACATATTGTAGAGTTCTAAATAGAAAACAGATTAGAATTATATTATGATACATAAACACATTGCCAAATACAATCCCAAAGTTTCCTTATTTCAAATGAAGTAAAGCGCCAAAACCTAATGGTAGAGATTGTAGTACTGGTGATAGTGAGGATGATGTGGTGGTGGTGGTTATTGTAGTAGTGGTAGTAATGATGATATGATAGTGGTTGTTGTTGTAGTGATGATGATGTGGTTGTGGTATAGTGGTTGTAGTAGTTGTGGTCATGATGATAATGATGTGGTGGTGGTTGTAGTAGTGGTGGTAGTGATGTTGATGTGGTGGTGATGGTGGTTGTAGTACAAATGGTGGTGATGATAATGTGGTAGTGGTGGTTGTAGTAGTAGTGGTAGTGATGATGATGTGGTGGTGGTGGTAGTAGTAGTAGTAGTGATGATGTGGTGGTGGTTGTAGTAATAGTGGTAATGACATGTGGTGGTGGTGGTGATTGTAATAGTAGTGGTCGTGATGATGATGATGTTGTAGTGGTAGTTGTAGTAGTAGTAGTGGTAGTGATGATGTGGTAGTGGTGGTTGTAGTAGTAGTGGTAGTGATGATGATGTGGTGATGGTGGTTGTAGTAGTAGTAGTGGTAGTGATGATAATGTGGTAGTGGTGGTTGTAGTAGTAGTGGTAGTGATGATGATGTGGTGGTGGTGGTTGTAGTAGTAGTAGTAGTAGTAGTAGTATTAGTAGTAGTAGTAGTAATAGTAGTAGTAGTAGTAGTAGTAGTAGTAGTAGTAGTAGTAGTAGTAATGATGTGGTGGTGGTGGTTGTAGTAGTAGTGGTCGTGATGATGAGGTGGTGCTGGTGGTTGTAGTAGTAGTGGTAGTGATGATGATGATGTTGTAGTGGTGGTTGTAGTAGTGGTAGTGATGATGATGATGCGGTGGTGGTTGTTGTAGTAGCAGTGGTAGTGATGACGATGTGGCGGTGGTAGTTGTAGTAGTAGCAGTGGTGGTAGTGATGAAGATGAGGTGGTGGTGGTGCTTGCAGTAGTAGTGGTAGTGATAATGATGTGGTGGTAGTTGTAGTAGTGGTGGTAGTGATGATGATGTGGTGGTGATGATGGTTGTAGTACAAATGGTAGTGATGATGAACTGGTAGTGGTGGTTGTAGTAGTAGTAGTAGTAGTAATCATGATGTGGTGGTGGTGGTTGTAGTAGTAGTAGCAGTAGTGATGATGTGGTGGTGGTTGTAGTAGTAGTGGTAATGATGATGTGGTGGTGGTGGTTGTAGTAGTAGTGGTTGATGTGGTGGTGGTGGTTGTAGTAGTAGTGGTGATGATGATGTGGTGGTGGTGGTTGTAGTAGTAGTGGTAATGATGATGCAGTGGTGGTGGTGGTTGTAGTAGTGGTAGTGATGATGTGGTGGTGGTGGTGGTTATAGTAGTAGTAGTGGTAGTGATGATGGTGGTGGTTATAGTAGTAGTGGTAGTGATGATGTGATAGTGGTGGTTGTAGTAGTAGTGGTAGTTGCAGTGATGATGATGATGTGGTGGTGGTTGTAGTAGTAGTGGTAGTTGCAGTGATGATGATGATGTGGTGGTGGTTGTTGTAGTAGCAGTGGTAGTGATGACGATGTGGCGGTAGTAGTTGTAGTAGTAGCAGTGGTGGTAGTGATGAAGATGAGGTGGTGGTGGTGCTTGCAGTAGTAGTGGTAGTGATAATGATGTGGTGGTGGTGGTTGCAGTAGTAGTGGTAGTGATAACGATGTGGTGGTGGTGGTTGTAATAGTGATGGTAGTTGTGGTTGTGATGATGATGTGGTGGTGGTGATTGTAGTAGTAGTGGTAGTGATGATGATGTGGTGGTGGTGGTTGTAGTAGTAGTGGTAGTGATGATGATGTGGTGGTGGTGATTGCAGTTGTAGTAGTCGTGATGATGGTTGTAATACTAGTGGCAGTGATGATGATGTGGCGGTTGGAAAGGGGGGGGGGGGGGTATCCTTGGAACAAATTGACCTCACCAGAATTTGACGGAAGTTGCCCGGAGCCCGGAATTTTTGGCTCCAGACCGGAGTTTTTTCCGGTGAAACCGGAGTTTTGGCATCACTGGATAGACATTTGCCAACAATTTTAAGAGCTCTGTTGTAAAACAAAACTGAAAAAAAAAAAATAATAAATAAATAACACTATGATTCATGATACCAATAAAATAGGACGGGACGATAATAAAAAGAAAAGCAGTGATTTTAATTTTGGAACTGAGAATTTAAAAAAAAAATTTTTGGAGCCAAAGTAAAATGTGTGTGTCCCTGACATAATCAGTCGCATGGTGAACATTTTTGTTTTGCGGGGTTTGTTTTTTTTTTTTCCACTTTTTGAAAGCCAAATGTCTCCTGAGCATTTTAATCTTTATGAAGTTATGGTCAATGCATGAGCTAGGGTTTGAAACCCTAAGTTTGAGAAAATCGCTTCCAAAGTTGAGAAGAGTTGAAATTAAGTATAATAATTACCTTCATAAAAAAAGTAAAATAAAATATTTACGAGTAGAATTCAATTAAAATATTTCATCAATATGTAGAAAAAGGTTTAACGATTTTTGATGAGAACTCATTTTCCATAAAAATTGACCTCTTAACCAAAATTGTCACTATCTCCGTTCAAAGCTTTCCACCATGTGACTGATTATCTCAAGGATGCCCACAAATCTTGTAACAGCTTTAACTTTTACCATTTGCCATGAGGAATTTAGGGATCAAATCCACATTCCAGCTGCGACCAGATCCATATTTGTCTCCAACAGGGTCCTTTCCAAAGTGTTTGTATAACTATTGAAAGAAAAAAAATTGTATTTTTTTTTTTTAATAAACAATTCAAACAATTTGTTTAAAGTATGGTAATCTTAATCATAATAATGATAATACTAATAATAAAAATAATAATACTAGTAGTAGTAATAATAATGATGATGATGATGATAACTACAACAATATCAATAATAATAATAATAATAATAATAATAATAATAATAATAATAATAATAATAATAATAATAATGTCAAAAGATTCACAAGTGTCAAAGAGGGTCGTGTAAACTCATTCTAAAGACAAGTATCTTGATTTATTCAAGCAATTTTCTGACCCATATAAATCACTAATGGTTTACAGTCAACACAGATGATATACCGCTAAAAACTTACATCATTAAGTGGAGTAAGGGAAGCACTGGCACCTCCATAATAATTGTTTCTGTCAACATGAAGCACCTTCTTCCCAGACACGGACAGCATACCACTCAGGATACATTCCTATGATGACAAAAAAAAAAAAGTTATGAAGAATGAATAAAATATAAATCATAGCTATCAAACGCTGTTCAATCTATGTAAATATATATGATTTATTAACCTTCCCTACATAAACAGAGCACCTGGGTTGCAACAAAGTCGATGGGACTGAAGACCAATGATTGTTATAAATGAGTCTTTTAATATTTAAGTCAGGGTTGCCAATTAAGGAGGCAAAAATTTACTGAACTTTTATGCTAACAAATAGACAGACCCTTTTCTGAGTGCTGAACTCCAGTAAAAAGGCATTATGTACTTCCTTTTTTTTTTTTTTTCAGTTTAGCAGGTGATTGGAAAACATATTTAGGTTTTATAGCAACCTTGTTAAGTTCAATCCTTAAAAGTTGGTAAAAATAAATGGATTACTCCCCTTGCCACATTGCCCCGCAAGTACTTCAATACTCAGAGGATTGACCCTTGACACCCTATTACTTATTATCGACTGGGTTAATGGGAGTAAGATTAATAGATCCCCACCTTAACTCCGTCTACCCCCGCCCACCCTCATGACTATCATTTCAGTTTCAGAAATGTAAATAGCTACAATTTGATTATTCAAACCCAAAAAAAAACTGATGCTGATAACACAAGGATATAGGAGAAATGGGGCTGGTAACCTATCAAAAAAAATTCTAATTTTAAAACAATGAAAACATAAAAAATAATTTAGCCATTTAATTTTCTAATTCCATATTCGCCTCCTTAAATTCATAGTGACAACATTTTTTGTTGTGCTTAGTGGGCCTGGAATTTCAGCCTAACAGCAGTTCTCTTTCTAAGATCACTGGAAAATGATCAAAAAATTGACCAGTAAGAAATGGGCTCTACCTCTACATGTGACTAAGTCATGGATTGGACGTATATCTCATCTAATAAATTCCCTTCCTTTTCTAAATTATTTTTTTAAAGTTTTAAAAAAAATTTTAAGTAAAGAGAAAATAGTGGTTGCTTGATAAAAACCTAAGAAAAAATAACAGGGACAGCTTTGGAGATAACAATTGTAGTTTTAGTATAGTGGATCCAATTTAATTTTCTTCCATTTTCTTTCTTCTTTTTTTTTTTTTTTTTGTTGATCCTTTTATGGCTAATCTACAGTCAAAAAGGAAGTAAGTACCACTGCAAAAATATAATTCGATTTTTAATTTTTTATTGTCTTTAAAAAAAATACATAAAAACTACAATGTCAAGATACAATATTAAAGATTAGTTAAAGATTAAAGATGGTTAGTGTAAAATTTAAAAAGTAAAATAATTAAGTCTAAGCTTATTTAGAGAGAGAGAGAGAGAGAGAGAGAGAGAGGGAGAGGGGGGGGGGGGGGGGGAGGGAGACATCAGCTGAGCCTTGGGGGTGTGACTGACTAATGACTAATGTTGTAAAAATAGGGATGACCATCCTTCTACTTCTGTCATCCAAAATTAAAATTTCATGCATGTTAGGAAATAATTTATGGCATCTATCAATTTTGCAGTCACGGTGATTAATAGTCTGTCTAGTAGTTGCATTTATTAGTTACACAAGAAGAGATGTGACCCTGAGTATGGTTGAATGAAGACATATGAAAAGTTATGACAGGAATAAATATAGTATAGAGTATAGAGATAACGTTCGTCAAAACTGAAACTGATCTATCTAGAAAACAACAAAGAATTTAATCATATAGATATTAAAATTAAAGACTAGCCTATGCATCTAAATGGGGAGGAGTCTTCAATCTTCAACTCCAAATTTGAAAAATCAAACAGCGTCACAGACTTTCGTCTTGATTGAGTAAGAGATTTGCTTGGCAGCGGAGGGATTTCCCATTCCAATTCTCCACACTTGAGGCTTCAACTTCATGCTGCTTGCCAGCGTCAGCTCCGCAGACTCAACATGCCAGAGTTAGAAAATTAATGGCCTGCCATAGATATCTATGATGAAATTTCCGCCTCAGCCCCCATGATAATAGTCTGCTTTATTTGTGAGTCAGTGACAGTGCAGTCGTGATGGTGACAAGAGTGCGCAATGGCAAAATGGGACCAGTGGACTGACTCAGTCAGTCTACAGTGGACATTGTTGGATCAGCTTTAAATTAAAATGAAAATTCTTCATGGCCTTATAAATCATTAATAATTCAACTCACCTTAAGGCCAGTGCCCATAACAACAGCATCGTATGTCTCTTCCATCTTCAATAACTTCGCAAATCAAAGTCAAATTCCTTCAAATACGATTTTTGAGACCCGATAAATGATGAGCTACACCCACTTACGATGCCAACACCGGGCTCCAATCATCAACAAGATGTCGACAATCGACTTCCTTTTTCCGTAATAATTTATCATCCCATATCAAATCACCGTTTCACCGAATATCTCCGAAGAAAAACAAAAATTGAATATAACAGCTTCAAAAAAGTAACAAAATACCAAACATGGAGCGTTTCGGGCTCAAAACCCTTCTTCAGCCAACAACAAAATACAATAAAGACATAAATACATTACTAAATTCCTGATAGAATCTATCTGGTACTAAGTAATGTATTTATGTCTATTGTTTTTTTGTTGTTGGCTGAAGAAGGATTTTGAGCCCGAACGTTCCTTGTTTGGTATTTTGTTCTTTTTTTGAAGCTGTTATATTCATTTTTGTTTATTACTTTTTACAGTCCACAGCCTAGCATCACTTTGAAGAAAAACATGGAATTTTGTTTTTAATTTTGATTTTTATCTAGATTTTTATCTATTTCATTTTATTTTGTTTTCTTTCTTTCTTTTCTTTTTCTGTTGCAATTTTCAACACGTTTTAGACGAAATTTAACGTTCTCGCGCATAGTTATTGATTTCTTTTTCTTTCTTTGTTCCTCATTAAAAAAAATAAAACGCCCCTGAGAACTCTACGAGCAAAGTCATTATAATAAACAATGATTTCACTCAAACATCTCTAAGCATCAATTTTATTTTATGTCTACATTTGCAAATTGTCCAACACGTAATAGGCCTACTTCCACCTTGGTCCTCGTTTATCAGGTGCAAGACCACAGATAGGATCTGTTAGTAGGACCACAAATCAAAGCTTATTCTGTGGGTAAGACTGAAGAGTAGTGGATAGCGTCGAATGTAGAGCGTCCCTCTTGTGACCAGGCGGAAAGTGTCGTAACGGGTTCTGGATTTAACTACGAATCACATTACATTCTATTTTCTTCAGCCTCCCTCGTGTGGTCCTTATATGAAGACCTGACAGCAAGACAAAGATAGGAAGACCAAGAGAAACATACAGGAGGATAGCTGAAAAGGAAAGAAGCCAAGTTTGAGGAAAGTCTGTTACTGCTGTAGCTTACAAGACATTCTGGAGAAGATGTATATTGTCCAAGAGGAGAGATTGGAATAAGTCAAGTTAAGTCAAGTCTTCTTGTACTTTTCTTCTCACTTCATTTCTTGCTAGAGTGAGGACTCCGTCAGTCTTGAGGTGATGTGCTCAGTGCGGATGTGACCAAAAATAAATCCGACTTTGGCATCTGCCATACTCTTTTTTTTTTAAACAGGTTTCTAAAATTTTGTCCAGAAAACTCGTCCTTCAATTATCGATCGATTAAAATGACACTCATCTTGTCAAAAACTCTCAAACCTGGGGCTTCGTGGAGGACATCTGCAGATCCTTATCATTCATAAGCTGCCTTTACATACTTTTGGAACGGATGTTATTGAGTAGGAGTGGGCGTCATAAGAAGCAGCCCTGACACATGAGCAGCCAGACTTCAAAGACGAAAGGTGCACAGCGGAAAAGTCATTTCTCTTACTTTGCATAATATTGGGACATGTTTCAAACGGAAGTTACTGACTTGAGCTTGAGCTTTTATATAGCGCAATATTTGCGAAACGTGCTCAAAGCGCTTTCCAAAACGCAACACGTTGAAGAAGACATGACGCTTATTAGGCGACATTACTTTTTTTTTCCGACAGTAACAACACTTTTAACGGTTAGGTACTCATTTTACACCTGAGTAAGGTGAGAGAATGTGAGTAAAGAGCATTTTCCAGGAACTATGCGCCGAGCGAGGCTGGAATCCAGGACCTTCCGATTAGAAAGCGAGTGTTATGCAACAAAGACAACATAACCGCACTGACGAGGGCTCTAACTCACCAGCGCAACGAATGGACCCGTCTCGGGGTGTGCTCAGTTAGAACGTGACGAAAATTTAATTTTGATATGTGAAATCTTAAGATGAACACTTAAAAAAAAAAATAATAACGATAGCCATTGCTTTCTTTCTAAGAGACGTGAAGCACATTCTTAAACTGAATGATGTAGTCGGAGTCCAGCTACTTCCACATCTAAGGAGTAGTATCCAAAGTGTCAGGTGGTTACGCTGGGCTTATCTATCGGGTCCATGCCGGATGTACCAGGAACTTTGCGTCTTCCGGGGAAGTTGATGGGATCAACATGTGGTGCCGATCAGGTGCTCTTAAAGACATCTGCCCTGACACTGTGCTATTCTGCTGCGGTGTATTGCGCTCCAGTATGGAGAGGCAGAAACGTTGAGAAAGTTGACGCTAGATTCCTCAAGTCTATGCACATTGTGCAGGGACGCTGAACTGACAACATTCAAGGGCCCGGTTGAGACAGTGATTCAGCCCCTTGATGTCCAGTGGTGCGGGAGACGATTACTCGGCACTGTCTCTTGTATCCAGTTTCCCTCTTGGGAAGGGGATGCACATATTAGGTAGAATTCGACTGGTCTCTGTACCAGTAAGGGGAGGCACTGAGCGGCAGCCAACATACAAGCCCCTAATGAATCACCACCATGACGGATTCAAACCCTGGTGGGGCGCTTAAGTGCTTACCTCGGGGCAAAGACTAATTGGTCAACCGTCACGAGGCCATCCTGGAAAGCCAGCAGACGTCGGGCGTCTCACGTCGGCCTGACGCGGTAAGCTTGGATGGATGGAATGAAGATCCAACCCGGTGTCCGAATGGCTTTGGCCATCCTGGGCTCCAAACTACTATCTATCATGGAGCCATTTTAGAAGCTGCTGCCAACATACTTAGGTCTAAAACCTGTCTGACGATAGCAATCCTTCATTTGACTGAAGGCTGCTTTGTTGCACGAATGCGGAAGAGAATTCGCGGACTGGATAGATCGTTGTAGCATTGTAGTGGCCTAAAAATAAACTTTTGAACTTTATAATAATATTATTATATGGTTTTTATATAGCGCCTTACCCCGTATATCAATAAGCTCACATCTGACCAATCCGTTTTGATATGTTGTTATTTGTTATACAATTTGTAAATCCCCCTACCAATAAAAAAAACAATAAAAAAAGACAAAAACAAACAAACAAAAAAAGCCTGATGAATCAGTCAGTTTTTTTTACCTCTCATATTACATAATCATTTTTTATCTGAAAAAAAAATAAGCTCACCATAAAATTTATGTAATTTCTTTTCTTCTTCTTTTTAAAATTTAAATTTTTTTTTTTTAATCAGATAACCGGATAAGAATATTATCAACATAGTCGATTCTCTTCTGTTACTAAGTAGCTTGCGGCCAAAATTCTCTGTTGCCAAGGATAAACAATTCGGGTCCATAAGCACCACTGTAGAGATCCGGCAAAACGGGTACATACCGACACCTCCCAATTTCTGCTGAATGCCTATCATGGCGACACACTTTGTTGACATTCGTTTCGTCTGAAATGATGACCAATGTTCTGTCAAGTACGAATCTATTTAGGTAGATGAAAGTTGATTGGAAACGAATGGGGAAATTTTCAATTTGACTGCATACGTTTTTATCTCATCGGAGCAAGAAATGACATCAGGTAACGGCTTTATTTGTTAGGACATCTCCTTCCTAGACAGGCTTTTTGTCCCCTACCCACCTCACCTCATCTCTCGATCTCGGCTCTCAGCCTCCTGCTGGCAGTATCTAATCAAACCAGTGCATGCACCCTTCATTCGCCTCATTAATATTATTGGGATTTTCTAGCTTTATCTCCTTAAATTGAGACCACATTTGGAAACCGCATTCTTTTCGTGATCCAACGTTGACTTTCAGTACTTTCAGTTCTCTCTTGCCACTTGCACTTACTTGCACCCGACTTACCTTACTCACTTTACTCACTCTCAGACCGGAGTTCTGAGTTCTGGAATGTGTCTTCTCAGAACTGGCAAACAATGATTTCCACTGCTTACTTATATTTACTTAGAAATCACC
>NC_088365.1:46250272-46260272 GCF_034508935.2 Berghia stephanieae | reverse complement strand
ATGGGGACATGCAGAATAAATGAGATGTTTAGATCATTCTGGTGGTCCTGATAGCTCAGTTGGCAGAGCACTTGCTTCACGCCAAAGGGACCGAGATCGATCCTGGGTGCAATCGAGATTTTTTTCTGACACCCGTGTCCACCCAGCAGTGAATGGGTAGCTAAGTCTGTTAGATTTAGTGGAAAGTACTTTGCGATAGACTAGCATCCTATCAAAAGGATAGCAAGCAATTGCTATTGTCCGTTTCAGGCTATAGAAACCGGGATAAACTCCAGCTCCATGGGCCGAATGGCTCTGAAGGACTACTCATTCCACCTTCTGTAGCAAACAAATATGCTTGTTTTTTTAATTTGTACTGAAAATGATTGCTGCTAATACATCCTATTCTTTTGATTCTGATATTGGTTTATTTATCTATTACAGATTACAAGTCATTCTAATTTTAGCAGCATCAAAGCTAATACCTGTGTCTATCAAGGTAAGTTTGTGACGTCTAACACTGATATTGCAGAGGTGCCAACTTTAAGTAAAAAATGCGTATTCTTACATTGTTGACAACAACCAAAATTTAACACATCTAAAAAGAGTGCCAAGTACACAAAGAGACATAACTACATTAATACAAAGGTACGAACAAGTTGCAATTATTTTTCCCATAATTTACTACACTATCATCAGAAGGAAATATAAAACTATGCATAAAAAGTTCATGGGTCAGAGAGCTCTGTATTTTTATTTTATTTATTTATTTATTTATTTATTTATTTATTTATTTATTTATTTTCATCTATTTATTATTTTTTTTATAAACTGTATAGCAATATGAGCTCATTAAAAAATAAATATTGTTGTTACTGCTGCAGGCAAATGGATTTATGAACTCATGTTGCTGTCTAAAGGGGTCATGCAGATTGGATGGTGCTCTACCGGTTGCAAATTCTCAGATCAGGTTCGTGTCTTGTTTTGGTCTTCCTTTATTTAATGCAAATGTTGCTGCTTTAAGCTCGAGGAAATTAATAACAATAGTCAAATGGAATTGAAGCTTCAATGTGTGGCTCAGCGGTACGGTCTTTGCTTCGTACCCGAAAGGTACCGAGTTCGATCACCCGCCGCTGCGCTATGTGGCCTTTAGCAAGTCACCTCGCCCTAGCTCAATATGCGGCACTGCACTGCAGCTGACGCCTGGTTTATTCCAGTCTTCCCTTGACATAGACCCTAGAGAAAAATTTCCCTAAGGGGATGAATAAAGGGAATTTTTTTAATTATCGAGGACAGTTGATGTGGATGTTATAGCTTAGCTTAGCTCATACGTGGCCTGCGTTTGTATGCACGTTGCCTATTATATGCCTCCACGGCGATCTGTCCTTTGCCTCCCTCAAGTACTCAGAATTTGTAGGGGTGTTGCTTGTTGATAGCCTCAAACTGGTCAAAAATAAAAATCTCTAACGACCAAGAACTCTTTTTTCCCTCTAAATGTTAGGCTTTCAATGTGCCACATATGGCAAAGAAAGTCCATTTGGTTTTCACAATCTGGATGGGTTTCCCTATTATATGTTTTTAGGTTGTTTTTGGTTTTCTCTTTATCAACAAAACACGATAAATGAACGGCACATCTCTGAAGACTAAACAGCATTGGTCCCTGACAGAGCTGAGGAAGACAACGGGATTCCTTCACTCACTAGACATTCTAACATGAAGACAAAATAAGGGGGAAAGAAGGAGAAGAAGAAGTAGTAGGAGTAGGCGAAGAAGAAGAGGAAAAATATAATTTATAAAGATTAAAGCGTGGATAAGTATTCAGTATACATTGTTTGGTTCCAGTATTATTTAACTTTCCAAATTTTCAGGAGGGTGTTGGAGACACAAGGGATTCCTATGCTTATGATGGAAGCAGACTCCGAAAGTGGAATGTGAGCACCAAGAAATATGGTCAGGTAAGAAGATGGAGAGAAAGATAAAGTGAATAAATGTGACTCATATATAAGGGAACCACACAAAACAAACGACGTTTCGGCCTTTGGCCCTTTTCGAGTAAACACAAAATATATATTGTGTTTACTTGAAAAAGGCCAAAGGCTGAAACATCGTTTGTTTTGTGTTGTTCCCTTAAATATGAATCACATTTATTCACTTTATCTTTATATTTCATGTTTACTTGAAAAGGGCCAAAGGCCGAAACGTCGTTTGTTTTGTGTTGTTCCCTTATATATGAGTCACATTTACTCACTTCATCTTTCTCTCCATCTTATTGGCTCATTTAGGCACCTCTAGTTTCAGGTAAGAATAGTGTGATCAAGACGCTGTGTTAATTTGATCTGATTGTATTTTTTACTGGTATCAGGTTGAATTTTACTTATAATTTAAGTCCCTTGACTATTGAAAAGAATAATTAACAGAATGATAACTGCCATTGCCATTTGATATGACCTGAAAGTGTTTAGAATGGGGGTGTTATGTTTTACTGTTTGTTTGTTTGTTTGGGTTTTTCTTTATGCTTTGGTTTCATGTTAAGCTTACAATCTTTACTTGTAACCAATAAGCATGACAAGATATTTTTATCTTTGTACATTCCAATCTGACAGCCGTGGTTGACGGGAGATGTAATCTCCTGTGCGATTGACTGTGACGAAGGCACCATTACATTTTACAGGTATGAAGCTGTAGTTCTTCAGAATTAATTTATTAATTTATTTGTTTTGCCATCTTTTCAATTTTCAATTATAGTGACAATTTTAACTATTTTACAGTGTTGAAACTATTCATATATAAAGCCTGCGAAACCGCTCCTTATTTATATATATATATCATATGTACATTATCTGTTTATATTACTGTGTAAATTATAACACGTCTGTACAAAAAATTTCGTTTTTGGGATGCAATAAAAGTATTATTATTATTATTGTTATTATTATTATTATTAATATTATTATTATTATTATTATTATTATTATTATTATTATTATTATTATTATTATTATTATTATTATTATTATTATTATTATTATTATTATAAAAAAGAAAATATGGTAACAAGGAATGTTTTAGTCTCCAGCCCTTCTTCAGCTGAAAATGAAAATATCAAATATTAAAATAATTTGTCAAATCTGAAAAGATGAAATGCAGATCTGCTTTGAAAATAATGTTAGGGAATTTATCTTCTTGGTAAGACGCAGTAGACCCCCTATTCTTGTCTTTTCAGCTGTTACGAATTGTTATTAATTGATATTGTTCTTTGTTGTTGGTTGAAAAAGGATTTGATACTGAAACATTGTTACATATTTTTTTCTTGATAATAATAATAATAATGATAATAATAATAATAATAATAATAATAATAATAATAATAATAATAATAATAATAATAATAATAATAATAATAATAATAATAATAATGATAATAATAATAAGCATATTTCTATAGTGACTTTCGTCAAAGCCTCAAAGCGCTTTTAAAAAAAAAAAAGGACATTGCTTACCCATCTTCTCATGAAGCTCTTATCATTTTTGTTCAAAAAGCTTTCCAACTTTAAGCCAAAGGTAATTAACCATTTAACTGCCGTACTTCGGAAAAACACTCATTAGAAAATTTGTCCAGGATACTCACCTTTCATATATTGATCGAGTTACATGACCCTCGTCTTGGCAAATCTTTCAAATCTGGGGCTTGCGAAGTCTTCTATCAAGCCCCAGGTTTGAGAGTTTTTGCTAAGATGAGGGTCATTTAAAATTGATTGATATTTAAAGGATGGTTTTTCTGGCCAAATTTTTAAATAGGCTACATGTTTTCCAGAGTATGACATTTAACCGATTAAAGAGTCTGAATGGAAGATGAGAAAAAGCAGTGAAAGGGTTAGTTAGGGGGGTGGGGAGGTGCTGAGAAGGATGATGTATTTTACAACCTCGCTCGGCACATAGTTGAGTCCTTGGAAAATACTCTTTACTCACATTCTCTCACCGTACTCATGTGTAAAATGAGTACCTGGCTGTCAACAGCGTTATCTCTGTCGGAAAATTGTCATATTGCCTAACAGGCGTCGTGTCTCGTTCTAAATGTTACGTGTTGCTGTTGGTCAGGGACCCTTTGTAAAGTGCTTTGAGCACATTTAGTGGATATTGCGCTATATAAAAGCTCTAGTTTTTTGGGTTTTTTGTTTGTTTTTTTTTCATTATCCTCAATAAGGGATAACTCAATTGAGTTAATTGGGTACCCCCCCCCCCCCCATTAATTACAGATACATTACAATTGCTACTTGGTGATGCACCCATATTATATACTGACAGACAACTGATGCTGTGTCACCTAGTGTGTGCACCTCTTAGCTTCAGTGTGCTTAATATTATTAATAAAAATAAAACGATTCTTTCTTTATACATTTATTTATTTAGTCCTGATAAATTTGTTGTGAGACCACTCGCTTCACATGCAAAGGGACAGAGATCGATCCTGGTGAAGTTGAAATTTTGTTCTGATTGATCACCCTCCCCCCCTTGCCCTGTCAACCCAGCAGTGATTAGGTAGCTAGTTCTGTTAATGGTCTGGTGGAAAGAACTTTGTGATATACTAACTTCCTATCCAAAGGGTAGCATGCAATTACTATTGTCCGTTTCACACTATATAAACCGAGATAAATTGGGTTCGAATCCCGAGCAGACATAGTGAAGTCCTTGGGTGACATTTACTCACTATACTCAGGTGTATAATGAATATCTGGCCGTTAACAGCGTTGTCTCCGTCGGAAAAAAAATTGTAATATCACTTAACAGGCGTCATGTCTCATCTTACATGTTAATTGTTGCTGATGGCTAGGTAGGGACCCCCTGTAAAGTTCTTTGAGCTTTAGTGGATATTTCTTTGTACAGGGGGGGGGGGGGTGCAAAAGTAGATATACAGTAGTAAAATGCGTTTGTGCCATGGAGTTTGTTATTTGATATGTGCTCATACTGTTTGCCTACTTTTGCACACCCCCCCCCCCCTGTATAATAGCTCCATTAAAATAAAAAAATAAAAAATTTATGTCTCTGAAGAACTACGTTTAATACATTTATATTACAGGAACGGAATTTCAATGGGTGAGGCATTTGACAAGATCAGGACTGGGTCAGGCTATGCATACTTTCCAGCTGTCAGTTTGTCACACGGAGAGAGCTTGTTGGTCAACTTTGGGACATTGCCGCTGAAATATCCTTTTTTGTTTTACTGATACATTAATGTTTTGGGGGTTTTTTTGTCTTTATGTGCTCTTGTGGGGGCGAAGTAGCCGAGTGGTTAAGGCATTGCACTGTGACCCGGAAGGTCCCGGGTTCGAGCCCCGCTTCAGGCACGTTCGTTTTTTTTCCTTGGGCAAGATTATGAACCCCTATTTGCTCAATTGGACAACATGGGTGATTCCTGTTGACATCAGACATCTTGTTTGATGAATTATCTATATTCCTTCGTGGAATGCCTAGGCGACGATATCTTATGATGTCATGGCAGAAGGGCATAATTATGTGGTCTTGTGGTATGACGCTCACTTTCAGATTGGAAGGTCCTGGGTTTGAGCCTCGCTCTGTGCATAGTCGAGTCCTTGGAAAAGGCTCTTTACTCACATTATCTCACTGTACTCAGGTGTAAAATGATTACCTGGCCGTTAACAACGGAAAAAATTGTATTTATAATGCCTAACAGGCATCATGTCTTGTTCTACATGTTACGCATTCCTGTTGGCCTGGGACCCAATGTAAAGCGCTTTGAACACATTTAGTGGATATTGCGCTATATAAAAGTTCAATTTAAAAAAAAATAAAATTATTTATACATTTTTTAAATTTGGTTTTCTCTCAATCTATTAAGATTTATGATCCACCATCTCATAACAGAATTTCATAGCGTTTCCTTAACCCTGAAGTAGATACCCTATTGAAGGCTACCAATCACTGCAAAGTCCCAAATTGTTGGAGGTGGCTCAGGGAGATCTGTTGGTTTCTTATCTTCGAAATTTATTGCCGAAAATGATAGAAGAAGATCAGGTAGGAATTATTCTGAACAGGCAAAATAGGAAGTCTTATAGAAATTTGATTCTCAGAGCTGTAATCTATCTTAAGTTGTGATGTTTTTGTGCGGCTATGTCGTCTAGTGGTATAATTCTCGCTTTCGGATCAGAATGTCCTGGGTTCGAGCCTTGCTCAGCGCATAGTTGAGTTCTTGGAAAAGACTCTTTACTCACATTCTTGGACAGTACTCGGGTGTAAAATGAGTAACCTGGCCGTTAACAGCGTTGTCTCTGTCGAAAAAAAAATTTTGTAATTTCACCTTAGAGGCGTCACGTCTCGTTCTATATGTTGCGTGTGGCTGTTGTTCAGGGGACTTTGTAAAGTGCTTTGAGCATTTTTAGTGGATATTACGCTGTATAAAAGCTCAAATTTAAAAGTTTTTTTAAAAACATAAAGAAATTGCCTGAACATTTATGTTTATATGGCAAAGATGAATGATACGGACAGGAGGTCACTTGCTGTGTCTTCTATCCCCCTACACCTGAGTTGCTTTCTGTCTTTGTCTTGAATGGGATTTTTGTTCTGCGGCTGTGTGGTCTAGTTGTATGACACTCGCTTTCGGATCAGAAGGTCCTGGGTTCAACCCTCGCACTCGGCGCATAGTTGAGTCCTTGGAAAAGGCTCTTTACTCACATTCTCTCACCGTAATCAGGTGTAAAATGAGTACCTGGCCGTTAACAGCGTTGTCTTTGTCCGAAAAATTGTAATATTGCCTAACAGGCATCATGTCCCGTCCTACATGTTAAGTGTTACTGTTAACCAGGAACCTCTTGTAAAGCGCTTTGAGCACATTTAGTGGATATTGCGCTATATAAAGCTCAATTTAAAAAAAAAAAATTTTCTGGCCCTTGCCAGGGTTCTTGGCTGAGAGGTAAACTGTCAAATGTATAGTGTTGGTTTTGGAAGATGATATTTTTTTTCATTGTAAATCATCTCTCTGTTATGTTACTGATTGTTATATTTTTGTTTTCAACCATTATCTTGTATACATTTGAGTCTGTTCCTTTTAGTGGGACCCCTTAAAAATCACTTTGAGGACATTTAGTGGATATTACACTACATAGAATCACATTCTTGTGAAGCCAAAAATGACCCGCAAAATTGGCGAGCATGCGTTTGAATATTTGGCACCCCTTATGTGGAACTCCCTTCCAAGATATATCAGAGACAGTAATGATGCAGAATTCTTTTTAAAAAACATCTTAAAACGTTTTAAAAAAATATGTACCACTGTAGAATTATTTTGCTTTGATTGAGTGGTTATATGTTTGAGTGAAAGTTGTCACGTTACTGTTAAGCGCTTTGAGCTTGTTGAGATATGGGGTAAGGCGCAGTATAAAAACCATATATTATTATTTTTATTATTATATTAAAAAAATCTAAACAACAACAACATTTGTGATCAGCTTTTCTTTGAAAATTGTTCTTGAGATTCTTCAGTTGATAGATACCCTTTCACATCTCTAAGCTTCTAATAATATTATTTTCCATTGTCACATATGACAGGGCAAAGCAATAGGATCCTCATCAGTCGTCAAGGACAAAGACAAGCTTTCTTATTGCCCTCCCTTGACAGAACAGAGGTCAAACGAGGTCACCTTAAATCTGGTCGCTGCCCACATATTTCACAAACTTGCTCCCTTGATGGTAATTTTAACTGTTTTACAGTATTGAAATTATTCATATTATTATTTATAAAAAGCCCAACCCTGGCTGTGAAACCACATCACATCATATTTCCATTTTCTATTTATCTTACTGTGTAAATTATGATACGTCTGTACAAAAAAATTCCTTTTTGGGATGCAGAAAAGTATTATTATTATTATTATTATTATTATTATTATTATTATTATTATTATTATTATTATTATTATTAATACATTATCATTATTGTTATTGCTACTGTTATCGATATTAATTTCTATCATACTTTTTTTTTTATCATTGGGTTGTATATGATGACTATGTAGAGCATATCTAATAAACCTTAAGCCTCGAACCAGAAGCCTTTGGTCATCACGCGACACCCCTCTATATTGCCTGTACGACAAAGCAAGCTAAAATCTTTTGGTGATCGCTCTTTTCAGTATTATGGCCCTAAACTATGGAATATTCTACCTCAACACATTAGAGAAATTGTGCGGCTATGTGGTCTAGTGGTATGACACTTTCTTTCGGATCAGAGGGTCCTGGGTTCGAGCCTCGATCAGTGCATAGTTGAGTCCTTGGAGAAGGCTCTTGACTCACATTCTCTCACCGTACTCAGGTGTAAAATGAGTACCTGACCGTTAACAGCATTGTCTCTGTCCAATAACATTTTAACCGCCTAACAGGTGTCATGTCCCGTGCTAAATGTTAATTGTTGCTGTTGGCCAGGGACCCCTTGTAGAGCGCTTTGAGCACATTTAGTAGATATTGCGCTGCAATAAAAAAAAAAGTAAAAAAAAACTCAACTCAAATTGAGAATATCTCAACTTTAAATCTTCTTTAAAATCCCACTTTTTCACTATTAATTTTACACATTGCTGACTGTAATGTTTGTATACTATTATTTTTATCAATTCTGTTCTTTGTTTCCATGTTTTAACTTGACTATATCAAATGAAGAAGCTAGGGAGCAGGCACTGGTGTAAGATAAAGATCTGAACAAGTGTGTATGAAAGGTGCCAGACAAAGCAAGAAATAAAAATGCAAGAAAAAAAAAATCCCAAAAAAATCAGTCTACCTTGACTGGGGATCGAACCTCAGACCTTCTGATTACTGGTCAGACATGCTGATGATGATGATGATGATTATGATGATGATGATAATGGTGGTGGTAGTGGTGGTGGTAGTGGTGATGATGATGTTGATGATGATTTTAAGAACTCCATAATTTTTTCTAGTAATATTCATTAATGGTGTTCGAATTTTTAACGCGCAACTGTGATTTAAATTAAATACTATTTTTTAAATATACACATACAAGTTCGGACTAGAGGCCAGAGGTATGGCCTATCTCAATTTATCAAATTAATATATAAAGTGTCGCTATTGGTTCTTGGTTGTATATTTTTACATTTTTGTGCATTTGCATATGGGTTCAAACTGGGGACATGGGGACAACATGTTTCGCTTTGGAATATATATATATATATATATATATATATATTATATATATATATATATATATATATATATATATATATATATATATTATATATATATATATCCTTTCTTTAAAAAATATAGCATTGTGGAGAACATTGTGCGTATTTGAGTCAATAAAAAAATTGATACGGCGCACAACTCTACTGAAAGATTTGAAAATTAGAAATGTATTTTTTACAGATAGATAAACAGATAACATGATTTCCTTTTATAATTTAAAGTCAGTTTGAAAGTTCTTTGAGTCAAACAGATATCATAAAATATGTACCAACGACGACACTTCACTCCCAAAATCAACTAATTTTGACACTGTAAAAAGTTGTCTATTTATGACATCAAGTATTATTATTACTTCCGTTGTGTTGTTGATTTAGCGGTGATCAGTGTTGTTATGTATGTTCTAATTGCGTGTATGTTTGTGTGTGTGTGTGTGTGTGCGTGTGTGTGTTTGTGTGTGTGTGTGTTGTGTGTGGTGTATACATGTGTGTGTGGGTGTTGGCATTTTTCAGCAAATCGTGGCATTCATAGTGATATTATTCACTTGATCACATGAAGGTATTTCATTCGCCATTTTGATTCTTTTTTTACTATAAGGGTTAGCTCGAGATCGAGGATATTTCTTTTTCTATTAAGGTTAGTCATAAGTCTTAGTAAAGGTGCTAGGATGTTTGTTTTTCCATAAGTTAAGTAAAGGGGAGACATTCCGAAATCTCCTACATCCCCAGTATTCTTTAATTTGTATTTTCACCGTTGATATTTTGTCAGGCATTTATTTATTCAATTTATCATTATATCTAGAAGTATTTTTAAA
>NC_088365.1:46202772-46247772 GCF_034508935.2 Berghia stephanieae | reverse complement strand
TAAAAGTTTATTTCATAGATAATGATATTTATAAAAATGTGAAAAGTAGTCCCAAAAATTTTGATTGATTTTTTATTAACTATTTTTTACTTCTAAGTCATCTTCCTCTTTAAACAAGGAAAGAATTAAAGTTTGTCAGATTATTATTTCATTTCAGAAATCTTTATGTTAATTATAGTTAATGTTAATTTAATGGTCTCTTTTTCCACACATCATATAAGTTTATAAATTATTTCTAGAACGGACAGTGGTTTGTTTGGTTTTTTTAACCTCCTCTAGTGGGTATGGAGGTCACTTGCTACGTCTTCTCTCACCTTATATCGGTTTTCCATCTTGCTTTTTGTCTTTGTTTTCATATTGGAATCACTTAGTTTTGCCCTGACCCTTGCTGGAAGGTCAAGGTGTATAGTTATAGTTTTGAGAAATGTTATTTTTTTCTCCCTTGTAAATTATCTCACTGTTATGTACTATATGTTTGTTTTGAATATAAGATCTGTAACTGTGATCATTTGAGTGTATTCTTCTCAATGGAATCCTGTGCTTATGTCTTGATGAGACTTTCAGGTAATCCCAAACTAAGTACACCAATAACACACTCTTAGAACTTACATCTCTTTCCTTTTTCTCATATGCTTTTAATTGTAAATCTTTAATTTTTTGGACCAACTCATTTTCTTTCTTTTTTACTGGCTTTTAAATGACCTAAATGTGTTGCAAGTATCTTAAAACCCTTTAAAAACAACATGCAGCATTTTTGATCGCCATTTTTCCTTAACATATATCCACCTTTGAACGAATGAAATTCCCAGCGTTTATGCAAATTAAAATGCCAGATGATTTCAATTTGGCAAAGCTGATTCCCACTGTGTGGTGGGATAAAAATTTCAGGGTAAGTCGGATCTTGTTTTTCAACATTCCTTTCGGCTTTAGTTTTCTCATGGGGTCCCCAATAGCTCAGTTGGTAGAACACTTGTTTCACACTCAAAGGGAGTGAGATCGATCCTGGGTGCAGTCGAGATATTTCTGTCTGACCCTCCTGTTCACCCAGCAGTGATTGGGTAGCAGGGTCTGTTAGATCTGGTGGAAAGTATTTTGCGATAGACTTGTGTCCTATCCAAAGGATAGCAAGCAATTACTATTGTCCATTTCACGTTATAGAAACCGGGATAAACTCCGGCTCCATGGGCCTCATGGCTCTGAAGGACTACTTTTGGTTCTCTAATGTAAATAACAACAGGAGATGAAATGGAGGCTTCAGTTTTATCATCGAAGACAGGTAATGTGGACGTTTCGGATTTCCCCTTTATCAACAAAACACAATCACTGAAACACTTAAGTTGAATGAGGGATGTGAGAATAACGTTGAAATCTCATTCATCTTGAGTGTTTCATTCATCGTGTTTTGTTGAGGTTATGTGAATTATTGTGTTTGGCTGTCATATTTCCCTTCAGTTGCACATAAATTTATTATGGCGATGGTTAAAGCAAGCAACGCTTCACACACACAGGGACTGAGATCGATCCAGGGTGTTGTTGAGAATTTTTTTTACGACCTCTCTGTCCACTCAGCAGTTACTGGGTTTATCAAATCTGGTGGAAAGTACTCTGCGATAGACTAGCATCCTATCCAAAGGGTAGCAAGCAATTGCTTTTTTCCATTTTCACGCTATAGAAACCGGGATAAACTTTGGCTTCATGGGTTTAATGGCACTGGAGGACTACTAAATTAATGAAAGATAAAGATCTGAACAAGTGTGTATGTAAGGTGCTGGACAAAGCAAGAAAGAAAAATACAAGAAAAAAACCATCTCAAAAAATCAGTCGACCTCAACTGGGGATCGAACCTCAGACCTTCTGATTACTGGTCAGACGTGCTACCATTAAACTTAATGGTAGCACGTCTGACCGATAATCAGAAGGTCTGAGGTTCGATCCTCAGTTGAGGTCGACTGATTTTTTGAGATGGTTTTTTTCTTGTATTTTTCTTTCTTGCTTTGTCCGGCAACTTACATACACACTTGTTCAGATCTTTATCTTACACTGGTGTCTGCTCCTTACTTTCTTAATAAGATTAAGTTAATGTTTTGCGTTGTTTCATTTTCTTCTTTTTTGTCAAATAGAAAAATGAAGAGTCAGACCCTACAAATTTGATTGAAGATACGGAGCAGGAGAAGAAGAACAAAGTCCAGTACCAGCAATATTGTAAAGATTTACAGAATAAGATATCAGGTGAGTGACAGGCAAGGGGGAAGGGGGGAGGGGGGTGTGTATTTATCATATATGAAAACAACAGTTTTGATAATAGAAAAAAATCATGAAGGAATTGTTTTGGTTGTTCGCAAAGCTTTCTTTAGTTAAAATGTGTTTGGAGTTGGTTTAGAGTGAAAAAGAAAATTAGTGAATTACCCTAAATTGGAAATCGTAAAAAGATGGAGGGGAAAACAAAATATGAATGTGAGAACAAGTTTAAAAGGAAGAGAAAAAAAATTAATGCGTTCGAATCAATGACTATTAATAAGTATGACCAGTCTGGAGGTAACAACAACCATTCTGTAACTTACAAGCTTCGACAATATGAAATTGAATGTAAGCTTACATTACGCAGCTTCAAATGATAAAACAAATGTTTTTCTTTTTGTTTTGTTTTCTTTTCTTTTTTCCCCCATTTCTTATCTTTCCCTTTTCCCCCTTTCTTTTCTTTCTTTTTTTTTTCTTCTCTTTCCTATTTTTTTCTTTTTTTTTTTTTTTTTTACTTTCTTTTTTCTTTTTCTTTTTCTTTTTCTTTTCTTTCTTTTTTTTCCTTTCCTTTTTTTACCCTTTCTTTTCTTTTTTTTCTTTTCCTTTTTTCCCTTTCTTTTCTTTCTTTTTTTTTCCTTTCCTTTTTTTCCCTTTCTTTTCTTTCTTTTTTTTCCTTTCCTTTTTTTCCCTTTCTTTTCTTTCATTATTTTCTTTTCTTTTCTTTTCTTTCATTTTTTTTCTTTTCTTTCTTTTATTTATCTTTCTTTTTTTTTCTGTTTTCAATAACAAGTAAGAATTATCTCAATGATCTTTTTTCCTTCATTACCGTTAGAATAATGTGTTCAAAAATATGTTATGGATATGGGCTAGGGGTCTGAAATATACTATGGAACTTTTGAACTTTGAACCATTTAATACTTTTTGCATCTCCATTGTATTCTTTTTTTTTCCAGAATTGAAGAGAATCCAAGTCGAAATTTTAAAGACCGTTCTCATGCACACGGATAGTATTGACGTAAGACTCTTTGTGTACCTGTGTCAGAGATTGAATTTGAAATATAATAAACAAAAATGAATATAATAGCTTAAAAAAAGAACAAAAATACCAAACACGGATTGTGTCAGGCTCAAAACCCTTTTCAGCCAACAATAACAAAGCCATAAAGACATAAATATTTATTTTTTTGTTGTTGGCTGAAGAAGGGTCTTGAACCAGAAACGTTCCTTGTGTGGTATTTTATTGTGTTTTGAAGCTGTTATATTCATTTTTGTTTTTGATTTTGAAATGTATAAAGTATTCCCTCTCTATTTCAAAACCAAGAAATTAAAGAGAGGCTCACTTAGTCAAACTTAGTCCTCCAATGTTATCAAAGAAGTTCTAACTTTTTTTTAGAATTATTAAAATTCTTTTTGATTCTTTCCTTTTTTTAGTATGTAACACAATTTTTATGCTTTTAGCTTCAAGATCGAGATCGTAATTTCAAATGTTTATGTTTGAAAACTTAATTTTTAAATATTTTATTTTTTCAGGGTAAAACATCGAGAGATTTGTTCATGGAGAAATTTAAAGCTTTTCTCAAGGAGAGTATTAACCCTTTGAGAGTGAGTTTATTTTTAGATTGATATTCTTCGCTTAATGTTTATTGCTTATTAATTGATACCCCTTTTCATCTATGAAATAGCTTATTTGTAGTAAGCTCATATTTAAGAGAGCCTTTAAGACTTTCAAGCCACAAATACTTAGTTCATCCTCTTCGGGCCTTGAGGCACATAGGGCATCCACCAGACATCTCCCTTCTTTGTGGTTGACTGCTTTTGCAGTGGCTGTATTCCAGGACAGGCCTGCTTCCTTTATTTCTTTTTCCACAGTCCTTCGCCAGGTTTCTTTGGGTCTCCCCATGCTTTCTCTTCCCATCTGCTGTCCAGTAGAGCAGCTGTCTTGGGAAATGACCCCTTTTTCCATTCTGGCCACATGACCCAGCCAACGCCATCTTCTTCTTCTTTTTATTTGGCTTTCAATGCTAGTGCAGTCAGCTTTCTTTAATAGATCCACGACCTGAGATGCACATTCCTCCCACCAAATCCAAGCATCAATAACACACTGTATAGTCACCTGGAACAACTACAAAAGACGTCTAACTTCTACGTCGTGACACAAGACCGAAGGGCTAGAGCTCAGATGGTCGCTGGTTCAGATAAGTAAGTAAGTAAGTTAATAGATCCACTGTTGCCACAAGTGACTCAGACTTTAAAATCTCTTTTTGACATCTGGTTTGCCCTGTCATATTACCATGTGGAGGTGCTGGGAAACATTTGTTACAGTGAAGGACATAAAGGATGGTGAAAAGGTTTGAACTGAGATATTGCCAATTTTAGATAGAAGGCTAGTTTTTATCCAATATGAGTTCTTGTCATAAATGATTAAATCAACCATTTTTACACATCTTCGGGAAATATCACAGCTTAATTTCACTTCTAGATAATTTTACAGCTAGTCAAGTTGAAAAAGTATGAAATTTGAGAAAAGTTGCTGGATACCTTTCCCATACTTCATGAAAAATCACCCGATTTACTTCAAATAAAGATTAAAAATGCACTCGTGAGCATATTCATCCAGAAAATGAAAATGCAAATCCAAAATTTTCGCCTTCCGACTGATAATGTCATGCACTGACACATTTGTGTTTTAAAATAAAGTTGTTTAATTTGTCTAAACTGCTGGAATTTAAAAATAGGAAAACTTTTTATTTTAAAAATAAATTCTTGTTTTTGAACATCCCCCAGGGCCCAATGACCCAGTCATGCTCCCTGCCAGTCCAACTGTCTTTCTTTCACAACTTGGTCCAAACCGTCCGTTATTACTGGGACGAGTTTGCCATCAGCGACCCCAATTTCTCTCCCAGTAAAGGTAAGCTTATCATCACTGAATTTTTCAAAAAGATTTAGACAAAACAACAAAATATTGTGAGTTTTCATGTTGCGCACTATTTACTAAATGTGCTTAAAGTGCTTTATAGGGTGTTCCAAGCCAACTGCTATTTGGTAAACTCTGTGAAAACACATCTGATAGGCCATCAGGAAGTTTGAGGCTAAGGGGGAGGTCTGAGATTCGATCCCCAGTTGATGCAGACTGATTATTTTTGGAAACCGATTTGTTTATTTGTTTTCTGTGTTGGATTAAATTGATTGAAACAATGAACATAAATAAATAAACATTTTTTGAAAAAATGATAACGCTGTTGTGATTTTATGTGACCAAACCATAAATATGAAGAAATCACCCAATCAGGCTGGGGTTAGTAAATGCAACAGCGGATTTAAATTTGAATCAAAACAAATTTGTACAAAGGGAATTACAATAACATTGTAGCATCATATAGATGAACGACATCATACAGAGCATAAATCGGAAAAGTGCTAAACAAAGAGTGGATTCTATGCTTGTACATGCAACTCTGATGCTTGTAGTAAATGAATAAAATCATGAGTGCTCAACTTTTAAAGAAGCCTAATTTATTATATTATTATTATATTTATCTCACCTTATTATTGGCTGAAAGCATTGTTTCGGCAGTTCCTCTTCCTCACCAGGGGGAAATGTCAATTTGTCAATTTTTCCCTGATGAGGAAGAGGAAATGCCAAAACAGTGTTGTTGGTGAATAGATGAGAAGAGATAAATGGAAACAAATATTAATAAAATAAATGTTGATAACAGTGTACTCAGATAACAATAACTTTTTGATTGATGAATAAAGTCAATATATTAATTAACTGGAAACTAAGGTGAGCAACTGTTCCTCATATATAGTAACTAATCAGTGTCATTTTGTCTCATAACATATTCTCACTTTACATTTCGTCCTTGCCCTAGATGCCTTCACCCCAATCCAGTGTTTCTGGGTGGATTCCAGGGATTACTGGGAGTTCCTCCGATGTGGAGGTCTTATGAGTCATCTCAACAGGCAACTGGGACGTACGTTTTATCATCTTGTCTTTTCATTTTGTTCTTTTATTCATTTCTATATTTCGGTAATTGTTCATTTTCAAAGACATGTTTTAAATAAAATAATTTTAGTATGGTTTATTGAAATGTGTTTGGGGAATAAAACAACCATCCATACATTTAACGCTGTATAAATCATGATAAACTCCACTCCATGGGCAGGGTGGCTCTAAAGAACTACTTTTTTTTTTCAACTCGACAGCTGAGGTGAATAAGGCTCAAGGTTTCGAGGTGCAAGATGATGGCAAAGTAGTGAAGAAAAACACAAAAGACAATAACAACGGTAAGTGAAAACTGTAATCTATACACTTCTTTTTACCTAAGCGTTGCATGCTTTTTCTTTCTCACCACTGAATAGAATTTGGATAGACAGATGATGAAGATAATTTAAGCGAAAAGGACGATGTGCAATGCAATGTATTTGTATTATAATATTGAAGGATGACTCATTGAAGGGGTTGAAAGGGAATAGTAGTAAAGTTCTTTAAACGTGAATTTACAGTCTTGGTCAATGTTTATCATTCTTAAACCTCTTTTTATTATTATTATTATTATTATTATTATTATTATTATTATTATTATTATTATTATTATGTATTACTTATTATTATTATTATTATTATTATTATTATTATTCATTATGTATTATTATTATTATTATTATTATTATTATTATTATTATTATTATTATTATTATTATATTATTTTTATTATTATCATTATTATTATTGTTATTATTATTATCATTATTATTATTATCGCTATTATAATTATTGTTACTTCATCGTCATCATCATCATCATTGTCATTATTAATTAAATTGTAAAATGATTAAATTATCTCCCTTTCAGACAAGGCAACAGATGGATACCCACGTCTTGAAATGCCGAGTGGAAATTCTCTCTTGGAATTGCTCGACTCCATCGTCCTATTTTACCAGATATCAGCCCATAAACAACTGGGAAAGGTAATTTTTTTGTTTGTTTTGTTTTAATTTCTACAAAACTCATTTTTGCGTATTTATTGTTGTTCGACTATGTGGTCTTGTGGTATGACACTCACTCTTGGATCGGGAGCTCCTTGGAATGAGCCTTACTCGGCGCATAGTTGAGTCCGTGGAAAAGGCTCTTTACTCACATTCTTTCACCATACTCAGGTGTAAAATGAGTACCTGGCCGTTAATAGCGTTGTCCTGTCGGGGGGAAAAAATGTAATATCTCCTAACAGGCTGTCATGTCTTGTTCTACATGTTACGTGTTGCTGTTGGTCAGGGACCCTTTGTAAAGTGCTTTGAGCATGATGGTGTATTTTGCACTATATAAAAAAAAAAAGCTCAAAATTAAAATGCTGGAGGAAAACTTATCAGTTGGATTTAGTTATCGAATGTTAGACTCCATTTCCTATTTTACTAGATATCAGCCCACAAACACTCGGAAAGGTCAGTTTATTTTAGTGGGGTTTTTTGTTTTTTTTAAATTTTTACCTGACTTATTCATTGTTTTTTTGCATTTTTGTTGTTGTTGTTGGTTTTTTAAAAATGTTTTCTAACTGTTTATGATGCTGAAATTTTTTTGTTGTTTCTGTAGGATTTAGTCATAATGTGACAAGAGAGGCTGAAGTGTAAATAAATATGTTTCAAGTTTGGTCTTTTTTAAATAATTTTAAAAAAAATTATATTGTTTCGTTTTGGTCTTTATTTGTTTTTTCTGTTTTGTTTGGTTATTGTTTTTGCTTTGAATTTTTATTTGTTTGTTTTCTTCTTTAAAGAAAATTGTTCTTGATTATTATGAAAATGTGTTTAGTTGCTCCTTTTAAATTTAATTTGAGCAAGAAAAATGAGTGTCATCATCTATTCATCATGATCATCAACATCATCATCATTGTCATCTTCATTATCATCATCTCACCATTGTAACATCATTATCATCACCAATCATCATCACAATCATCGACTTATCCACCCCCGACTGCAACCACCACAAAGCATCATCCTTTCCAATATTTGTTTCCTCCTCCCTCCTCAGATTTGTGCCTTACGCGACAGTATGCAAGAATACATTGTCAATCTATGTGATACTGAGAATAAGCTCAGCAACTGTCCCCCTCATGTGAGTTTTCATGGATTTTCAGGGCCATAGTTTGTACATGCCAAGTTCTAAATTTGTCTCTAAAGCGCTTTGAGCATGTTTAGTGGATATTGCACTATATAAAAGCTCAATTTTTAAAAAAATTTCTAAGTTTGTCTCTAAATTAATTTTACGCTTTTTTTTTTTTGTTTCTGGTGAAATTGAGTAATTGATGTTAGTATGAAAAAAGAATGCCAAACAGACATTTTGAACTATCCATATTGTAAACCTGCACTGTGTTGTTCACTAAAATAATTTTCTTTTCTTCCCCAGTTATATGAGGTCAGAATTTACCTGGAACAGGCTAAGTCCGTGTTTGAGCTTCAACTTCAAGAACAAGCTCGTCAGATGGTGTGGATATCCACTCTCATGTACTCTCCGGTATGTCAATTATCTCTTCCAATTCTCTCTCCTTATTCAATACTTATTTCTTCCATGGAGTCTGGGTGGGGTTCCTGACCTCCCATGGTGGGCAGGGAGGCCCTTACTGTGTCGTCTATCCCCCTATATCTATTTAAAGTATTTCTAAACTTCTAAACTTTATGTATGTTTTATTTATATATCTATTTTATTCTTGAATGAAGAGGGGTCAATTCTGGAATGATTTTTCTGTTACACAATCTGTTATGTTTAAAAGCTGTTTCCTTTTACTTAACTTTTGGCGTTCAGTACTGTTATGATTCTCAGTACCCTAGTATTTACTTATGATTTTATTGACTTTTTATTTTCCATTTTTGTCTTTATCCAGTCCAAGCAAACTGACATCGTGTGGTTGTTGAACACAGTCCTCAGGACCGTTGAGAAAGCTTCAGAGTTCAAGAAACTGTTCCAGTATATGCCAGAGTTTTACATGGAAACTGCCATTAACTGTTTTAATGCTCTGAGATTCTACATCAATCCCACGGCCAGGTTTCTGGATATACCAGGTAAAAATGTACATGATGATAATGAATTACAAAGGATAAATGTGTCAGTGCTTGACATAATCAGTCGGAAGGTGAAAATTTTAGATTTGTAAGACGCTTTTAACACATTGACTGGATATTACGTTATATAAAAGGTCAGTTTTTGTTTCATTTGTTTTTATATTTTATCTATTTATGTATTTCTCTATCTTTTCATCTCCACATTTTTTATTTTTACAAATTATTTATAGGCTTAATCTTTTTTATACATTCATTTATTCATATATCTATCCATTTATTTATTTATTTTATTTTATTGATTGATTTATGTATTGATTCATTCATTTATTTATTTATTATTTATTTACTTATTCATTCATTCATTCATTCATTCCTTCATTCATTCATTCATTCATTCATTTATTTATTTATTTATTCATTTATTTATTAATTTATTTATTAATCCATAACTTTAATTCATGTGTTAAATTCTCCCATCAGATGTGGATGCTCTGATGACCCGTTATGCAACCTTCCTTGTCAACTATGCCTTTGATCCTTTGCTTGTCAGTAGTGGTAAGCTTGAATCTAGAAAGAACGAAGTTAACAGCACTCAGCTCTATGTTATTATTTTTAGGCAGCCTTTTAGTGATTTAGTTCCCAATAAATTATTATCAACCAGACTATCAACGTTTAGGTCATTAAAGGTTACAAACAGTTCTGTGTGTTGGTATGTTTAATTTGGCTGGTGGATGTTGTGAGTATTTTTCTTTAATGCATAGCACCAATTGTTGCTTTTTTTATTTTTTTGTTTTTTATTTTGGATGTTTCATAAAAGTAGGAGTCATTACAATTATAGATTGTCGAAGATGTGTTCTGAAAGACTCCTTTTTAATCATATTTGTGTGGCCATATGGTCTAGTGGTTTGGAACTCGCCTTCAAATCGGAAGATCGAAGGATCAAGTCCCGCTTTGAGCGAGGCATACTTGAGTCCTTGGAAAAGACTCTTTACTCACATTCTCTCACTGTACTCAGGTGTAAAATGAGTGCCTGGTCTCTAACAGCATTGTCTCTGTGAGAAAAAAATTTGTAATCTATCACCTAATAGGCGTCAAAGTCTCGTTCTACATGTTAAGTGTTGCTGTTGGCTAAATAATAAATAAAATTCCCTTTATTCATCCCATAAGGGAAATTTGTCTCTAGGGTCTATTCCAAGGGAAGACTGGAATAACCCAGGCATTAGCAGTTAGCCTCAGTGCAGCGCCACAAATTGAGCTAGGGTGAGGTGACTTGCTCAAGGTCATACAGCAGTGGGTGATCGAACCCGGTACCTTTCGGGTACGAAGTAAAGACCGTATCGCTGAGCCACACTGCCCTCAGGGGGATGCCTTTGAGCGTGTTTAGTGGATATTGAGCTCCAGAAATGCTCACGTTATGTTGGGTTTTTAAAAAATATTTAATTGTATGTTTCAAGATATTATTTTATTCATCATTATAGCTCATCTTTACAAAATACACAATGCTCTTAATAGATTGAAATTCTTACTTTATACGCGTGTCCTGACTTTTACAGATCTGAAAGACACCTTGGTACAGGCATTGGCTGTGTTTACATGTTTTCGTGATACTCTCAAGGTGCTTGAAGAGCTACCCATGGACAGGTAAAACCATGTTGTCATAGAATGATGAGCTTGTAATTATAGAGCATTTTAACGTAACTTGACTATGATCATGCATTGTGTGAAAGCTATTTTTCAAAATTTAAAAGTTAACATCATCATCGTCATCATCATCATCATCATCATCATCATCATCATCATCATCATCACTATCATCATCTTCAATATCATCATATCATCATCGTCATCATTACCCATCATAATCAATATTACTTTCATCATTATTATCTTCATCGTCGTCATCATCATTACTCTTATCAGGATTATTATTGTTATGGACTCATTCTAGGGTATTTTTATATTCACTGCATGAGAAAAACGATTCTGAGAAATTGACAGACATTTTATTATTTGCATTAAGTTTTTTTGCCCATCTCTGCAAATTCCACACGCTTTCTTGTTCAATTTCATGACACATAATACGATTCCCTGGGAATGTGTTTGAAATTTCAAGGAGTTTGAGAATCTTATTACCATGCCCCTCCAATTACCTCACGGATATTATTTCTAATAACTTTTACAGTGATTGGTTCTTGAAAGACTTCTTTTTCTCAAAATTTTCATTATTATATATAAAGGTTGCCACTTTTTTTCTGTATTTACGGAATTCAGTATGTTATAAAACCTCAGTATATTTTCCAATCACCTGCTAAACTGTAAAAAACTAAGTACATAATGTCTGTTTACTGGAGTTCAGCACACAGAAAAGGGTCGGTCAATGTGTTTGTGTAAAAGTTCAGTAAATTTTTGCCTCCCGAATTGTTAAACCCTGGTAAATATCTTTCATTACCTTTGTGAAGGTCTTCCATTTCCTGATCATCTCATATGTTCAGGAAAGTTGAGGACTTAGAAAAGTTTTCATTTGAAATAACCAATTCTAAATCCATCATATTGTAATTTTGTATTGTAAATTATTGATGAAAAATCACGTCTTTGAATGTCATTCAGGAAAATCTCTATGATTCAGAGGCTCATTGCGCCGTACGAGAACCGATCCTGGGCACACACTAATTGGATCCTTGTAAGGATTTGGAAGGTAAGTGCCAGCCATTATGCATGAGCATAATATAGGTGTTGTGTTAATCTTCTACTTCTATGATATTGAAAAAATTTTCAAGTGTACAAGTTGTGCGGCTATGGTGTCTAGTGGTATGACACTCGCTTTCGGATTGGAAGGTCCTGGGCTCGAGCCTCGCTCAGCGCATAGTTGATTCCTTGGAAAAGGCTCTTTACTCTTATTCTCTCACTGTACTCAGGTGTAAAATGAATACCTGGTTGTTAACAGCATTGTGTAATATCGCCTAACAGGCATCACGTCCCGTGCTAAATGCTCTTATATAAACGTGCTTTACAAAGGGCCCCTGACCAACAGCAACATGTAGAATGAGACACGACGCCTGTTAGGGGATATTACAATTTTTTTCCGACATAGACAATGCTGTTAACAGCCAGGTACTCATTTTACAACTGCGTACAGTGAGAGAATGTGAGTAAAGAGCCTTTACCAAGGACTAAACTATGTGCGAGGCTCAAACCCAAGACCTTCCAATCTGAAACCGAGTGTCATACCACTAGGCCACATAGACGCACTAAAGATTAAAAGGGTTAACAAAATTTTGACATTTTGTTATGAACAAATCTTGGCTAGGACATTTTCTAAAAATTGAGAGAAAGTGAAAATAGCAGTTGAGAAATTATTAGATAGCCTAGTTGTCCTGAAAATTGTCCAATTAAACCTTCTAGTAAGGGATGAAAAGCCCCTCTGCGGAAGCTGTAACTCTGACCTCACAGTTCAACATATTTTGATAGAATGTACACAGTTAGAACAGATAAGGCCACAACATTATGAAACCAGGGACTTGAAGTCTCTGTTCCAGTCAGTTGATCTGCTTACAATTTTAAAACATCTGCAGGAATGTGAACTCCTGCAGAAATTGTAAACAAACACTTTTAAGTAACAAACTTGTAACTATTATGGTTTTATAAAATTTTATTACAACAGTTTTAAAACGATTGAGCAGCTATGGCCTCTCAAAAATTGATAAAAAGTTAGAAACGGGCGCTTAAATGACCTACATAGTGTTGAAAGCGCCGCTAAACACCTAAAAACATAAACATAAACTTTGGCAAAATGTTATGTCAGTAACAAAAAGGATATCTTTGCAGAATGACACTTGCCTTTGGATCGGAAAGTCCAGGGTTCAAGCCCCACTAGGGCAGCACATAGTTGAGTCCTTGGAAAAAGGCTCATACTCATACTCACTTTCTCTCACCTTACTCAGGTGTAAAGTGATTACCTAGCCATTAACAGCATTTTCTCTGTTGGAAAAAAAAAATTATAATATCGCCTAATAGGCGTCATGTCTCATCCTACATCTTAAGTGTTGCTATTGGTTGGAGACCCTTTACAAAGCGCTTTGACCATGTTAAGTGGATATTGTGCTATATAAATGTTTAGATTAAAATTAATGCTTCGTGTTGATTAGACTTTTACACATGTGTTTCAAATTTTAAAACTCGATATAAAAAATTTCTTGTTCTGTATTTGGTTCCCCAGGGATGTGGGTTTGGTTACAGATACACACACTTACCTGGCATAATCCCACCCAAGACTCAGCCAACTGAATTCAGCTACGTCAGCCTGCAAAGTAAGGAATTACACCTGCATATAAATCGGATATTAAGTTGTGTTTCTAAAGAAATAATTCAGTTCTGGTATTGCCATTTTTATAAACCTTATTTGCCTTGAAAAGGACATTTGAATAAACTATAAAACCTTTTATTTTAAATTCTGAAAAACTAGTATAATAAATTAATCTCAATTCAGTGCGATTGTGATTATAAAAAATGCAGCTATGTGCTCTTGTGGTATGACACTCGCCTTCAGATCGGAAAGTCCTGGGTTCGAGCCTCGCTCTGCGCATACTTGAGTCCTTGGAAAAGGCTCTTTACTCAAATTCTCTCTCCGTACTCAGGTGTAAAGTGAGTACCTGGCCATTAACAGCGTTGTCTGTCTGAAAAAATCAATGCATCCCATACAATTATAATAATTTTTCTGTTCCTTTTGTCAGAGCCTTGCCCGTCCATGGTGTTCCAGAGTCTGATGGCCAAGATATTGCTAGACGATGAATCTCGATCCACCAAGTTCTTGGACAGTCTCCTCAACCAGCTGAACTGGTCGTTCTCTGAATTTGTGGGAATATGTCAAGAGGTTGGTTATGTTGTGACTTAAAACTATAACATTTGAAAGTGTAATCAGAAAAGGCAAGAGAAGAGAAATAGAGAGAGAGAGAGAGAGAGAGAGAGAGAGAGAGAGAGAGAGAGAGAGAGAGAGAGAGAGAGAGAGATGATAATAATGATAATGATAATAATAATTGTTATTATTATTTTTATTTTTTAAAATTATTATTATTATTATTATTATTATTATTATTATTATTATTATTATTATTATTATTATTATTATTATTATTATTATTATTAGCTCAGTTGGTAGAGCACTCACTTCACACGCAAAAGGACTTAAGTCGATCCTGGGTGAAGTCAAAGATTTATTTTTCGGGCCTTCCTGACCACCCAGCAGTGATTGGGTTGATAGCTGGGTCTGTTAGATATGATGGAAGATAGACTTGCATCCTATCCAAAAGGTAGCAAGCAATAGGCTTCAACAGTTGTGACATCACTTCCCTCATAATGACGCATAGTATCTTAGCAACTGGTTCTAAACTATCAGAACAATGGCGGACACCCTTATGAAATACTTCTCCGACTAGCATAAAAGTGTATCCAGAGGAGAAAAACATTATAAATCTGATCATGTTTTGACTTTTACACATTCTGATCACATGACATGTGAAAAAGTTCTTGCCAGCATGAAGAATAAATAGTAGCGATTTTCTTTGTTTAGAACCAAGCTGCTCGTTGCTGGGCAGCATGACATCAGACTATTGAATCCTATTGCTATTGTCCGTTTCATGCTATGGTAACCAGGATACAAGCTGGCTCCATGGACCTAAAGGCTTTGCCGAAGGACTAAAGTGGCAATCATTGCCTTCTCTCTTTTCACAGATCGCCTCCCTGGTAAACAGAGCAGAAAGCCCTTTGTTTTTGGAGATCAGGCAGATCAAAATCTGCGCTGCCTGTTTTGAGATATCCGTGTGTCTGCTTCGAGTGCTGGAGATGGTGGCTACTGTCGCTCCACAGGTCTTCACTGATTGGTCCAGGCCCTCTGCCGAACTGTTCTTGAAGAGACTTATGCAGGTAAGAAGATCTACAGCTATGTAGTCTTGTGGTAGGACATGCGTTTTCGGATCGGAATGTCCTGGGTCTGAGCCTCGCTCGGCGCATAGTTGAGTCTTTACTCACATTCTCGGACAGTACTCGGGTGTAAAATTAGTACCTGGCCGTTAACAGAGTTGTCTCTGTCGGAAAAAATTGTAATATCGCCTAACAGGCGTCATGTCTCGTTTTACATGTTGCATGTTGCTGTTGGTCAAGGACCCCTTGTAAAGCACTTTTTGAGCATGTTTAGTGGATATTACGGTAAATGAAAGCCCAAGTTTTTTAAAGTTTTTTTTTATTTTGTTTTGTTTTTTGTTTTTTAGAAGTCATCAAATACTGCAATTCATATCTCTTGTCTTGTGGGCTCTTAGACCTGCCAACTGTTCAGATTTTATTGGGAAATTTCTGATGTTTGTTGTCATTCCCCTGATTTTCTGATTTTTCTGCTACTATTTTCATGATTTTGATTTTATTACATTATTCCAGAAAATCATCATCATTAATAACCATCATTCATGATCATCATAATCGCCATCATTGTCATCATCATCGTCACAGTCGCTGTTGTCGTCGGCATCACTACCACCACCACCAGCAGCATCATCATCATCATCAATCAACATCATCATCATCATCATCATCATCATCATCATCATCATCATCAAAATCATCATCATCATCACCATCATCATCAATATCATCATCATCATTGTCGTCATTATCATTATCACAACCATCATTATCATCATCATCACCATCATCATCATTATCACATCTCCATTTGAATCCCAGATTTGCCCAAAACTTTTCCCAACTTGGGTGTAAAATGAATAACAGGCCTGAAACAGCGATGTCTGTGTTACAAAAAAAATATAGTTGTAATATCACCTCACAGGTTTGTCCTACATGTTAAGCATAGCTTTTGGCTGGGATCTCCTTGTAAAGCATTTTGATCGTGTTTAATGCATAATGCGCTATATAATAGCTCAAGTTTTAAAAATTTTTTTTTTAAAGGCCTAGTTTGAGGGGGTAGAGGGTATGTAACTCTCTGTATTTGTTTTATTTTCAAATCAAATATAGGCTATGTGGTCTAGTGGTGTGACACTCACTTTCGGATTGGCAGGTCCTGGGTTCGAGCCTTACTCGGCGCATAGTTAAGTCCTTGGAAAAGGCTCTTTACTCACATTCTCTCCCCACATCCAGGTGTAAAATGAGTTCCTGGCCGTTAACAGCGTTGTCTCTGTCCAAAAAAAAAAAAATTGTAATATCGCCTAGCAGGCGTCATGTCCCGTCCTACATGTTAAGTGTGTTGCTGTTGGCCAGGAACCCTTTGTAAAGAACTTTGAGCACATTTAGTGGATAAATAAAGCTCAATTTTTAACAAAATTTTTATATGTGCTATATTTATTTTTTAATTCAGTGATCACCCACCGCCTTTTGACTTACCCCGGTTAGAGATGTGTCAATATTTGAACTGATATAAAAATGACTCCAAATTGTTCTATTCACAGCTTCTTTGCCACATCATGTCTCGAATCTCTGTCAAAGACAGTGCTTTTCAAGGTCTGGTCGCCATCCCCATTCAAGGTAATCAAGGCTTTCATTTTAAAATTAAGCATTTAGATTTATAAAAATAATTTTTTAAACAATATTAAATTTCCTTTATTCATCCCATAGGGGAAATTTGTCTTTAGTGTCTATTCCAATGGAAGACTGGAATAACCCAGGCATCAGCCACAGTGCAGCGCTGCAAACTGAGCTAGAGCAAGGTAACTTGCTCAATACCACACACAGCACAGCGGGTATTCGAACTCATAAATCGAATTGTTTGTAATTGCTTTCATTTTCTCAAAACGTTTGTTACTTTCCTCTCCTTTACTATCTCGACAACAGGTCTGGACAGCGTCAACCATTACCCAATACTATCTGTGACCGTGGGCATTATGGCACAGCTCATCATCCGATGTGGAGGCTCCAGGTAACAATATATTTTGTTGTTATATTTACTTACTTACTTACTTATCCGAACCAGCGACCACCTGAGCTCAAGCCCTTCGGTCTTGTGCCATGACGTAGAAGTTAGACGTCTTTTGTAGTTCTTCCAGGTGACTATAAAGTGTGTTACTGATGCTTGGATTTGGTGTTAGGAATGTGGGTCTTCAAGAGGTTGACATTCAAGCAAGTGGTGTGTTACTGTTTCATTGCGGATTTTGTTGTTATAAAGATTGACTTGACTGCCAGAGAAGGAGGGGGGGGGGGGGGGTTCAGTGTTTTTCTCAGACTTTCCTTTTATCTATCTCGGACAAATTTAATCAGTTTTCAGGGGGGTTTTTTTCAGATTCTACTGGGTTTTTTTGTTTTTTTGTTTTTTAGGGGGGGGGGGGGGGGTTGGTTATCAATAGAATTGTTTTTTTTTGTATTTTTTTTTGTTTGTTCTTTTTTTGTAAGTATTATATCCTTTTTCAATATTCACTGACTGATTCTAAATATATTTGATATTTTTTGAGATCTTGATTCAATGTTGTTTACATTCAGAAGCAAACATAGGATACTAGTCTGTTGCAAAATACTTTCCACCAGATTTAATAGACCCTTCTATCCTTGATGGATAGCAGGTTGAATAAATCTTGACTGCATCGTGAATGAAAAGCGGTCTTTTTGCGTGTGAAGCGAGTGCTCTACCAACTGAGCTATATCAGATCCCCATTCCTAACTCATACAGACTTTTACATGAATAACTCCTTTTTTTAATAGCCTTTAAATTTATTGAGGTGGATATTAAACTAAAAATTGCGGTTATGTGGTCTAGTGGTATGACACTCATTTTCGGATAGGAAGGTCCTGGGTTTGAACCTCGCTCGGGGCATAGTTGAATCCTTGGAAAAGGCTCTTTGCTCACGTTCTCTCATCGTACTCAGCTGTAAAATGAGTACCTGGCCGTTAACAGTGTTGTCTCTGTCCGGAAAAAAAAATTTGTAATATCACCTATCAGGCGTCATGTCTCATTCTACATGTTACATGTTGCTGTTGGTCAGGGACCCCTTGTAAAGTGCTTTGAGCACGTTTTGTGGATATTGTAAAAACTCAAGTTTTAAAGTTAAAAAATTTTGATGATTTTATATAATCACGAGTATTTTCGTCTCTCCATAGTCAAGAGAAAGCAACCCGGGCCTTGCTACAAGATACAGGCTTCAAAACGGAGTCCCTTCAGTTTGTGCTGGGGTCAGAGTCAGCCAAAGCCTCGACATCAAAGTCCTCTGCTTCCACCAAGAAGGAAAGTAAAAAGGAAAGCAAGGCGGATAAAAATGCATTTTCATTTAAAAACTGTAAGTTTCTTCCTTAAAGAACTAACTCAGCATTTGAGCATGTAACCCTCTCCTTACCGGCCATTTTCAGAATTTTCCCTAATCCACCCAACACAAAAATATATTTTTCTTAATCAAACAGGAAAGCAACAATTACATTGTAAGCATAATATTATTATTAAGCAAATAAAGCCCTACAAACAGTTTCAAGGTTTTATAGCGATAGCAAACAAACAAAATTTAAATTTTGTGATGTAAAATTGAAATCAGAATGAGAAATTATTGGTTGTATTGTAATGAATGTGACGATTTTCCTATGGTTGGTGAGGAAAGGGTTAAAGTGGACCATTTATATAGCGCAATATTCACAGCGTGCTCAAAGCCTAATTGTTGCTGTTGGCTAGGGACCCCTTGTAAAGCGCTTAGAGCACGTTTAGTGGATATTGCGCAGTATAAATGCTCAAAACTGATAAATAGAGGTGCCTAAATGAGTGAATAAAATGGGGATAAAGGCCAAAGGCCGAAACATCGTTTGTTTTGTGTTGTTCATTCATGAGTCTGATTTACTCCCTTTATCTTTATCTCCAAATGCACAAAAATTCACCTATGACATTAATCCAGTTTGAGACCAGGAGTCACAATTTATCTATCAGTGTTTACCACGACTATTTCTGCTACTGCAATTATGATGATAATGATAATGATTTACGCACAAGCACAGTTGTACATATTGATGGTCAGTGCCAAATCATTGATTATTATAATATCCTAATTTTTTAATTTAATTTTGAGGAGAATGAATACAGATAAGGCATAATATAGTAATACAATCATCATCATCATCATCATCATCATCAAGTGCCAGGCCTGTTGCAGACATCAGCGATCATGTCCCTCTAACCAGATCTTCTCAATAGTTTGATTCCTGTTCCTCCTCCACCAATCCCTCCAATACAATAGTTTCATTTATTCCTGCACAGTAAAGACAAAGATAATGCATAATATAGGAGTATGATAATTTCTTTTATTCCTCGACAGTACAAGAGATAAGCAGTGAAGAGTTGGAAGACGTAGAGAAGCTGATCCATTATCTACAGACTCAGCACATCAGTCTGTCTCAGGAAAAAGAGGTGGGATATCTTAAATCTTTTGTGTTCAAAAGAATGGGCATTTATTCATTCATTTGGTCACTCGTTTATATATTTATTCAATCATTCATTGGTCATTCGTTTATATATTAATTTATTCATTCATTCATTTGGTCACTCATTTATATATTCATTAATTCATTTGGTCACTCGTTTATATATTCATTCATTCATTCATTTGATCACTCATTTATATATTCATTCATTCATTCATTCATTCATTCATTTGGTCACTCATTTATATATTCATTCATTTGGTCACTCGTTTATATATTCATTCATTCTTTCATTCATTTGGTCACTCGTTTATATATTCATTCATTCATTCATTCATTTGGTCACTCATTCATATATTCATTCATTCATTCATTCATTCATTTGGTCACTCGTTTATATATTCATTCATTCATTCATTTGGTCACTTGTTAATATATTCATTCATTCTTTCATTCATTTGATCACTCATTTATATATTCATTCATTCATTCATTCATTCATTCATTCATTCATTCATTCATTCATCCATTCACTCATTTATATATTCATTCATTCATTCAGTACGACCAAAATGCACTTGGATTTTCATGCAAGCAGTTATTATGGATAAAGCACGTATATGCTTACTTTCACCAAACGTTGGATCTGATTTTTTTTCACAGAATGTGGAGGAAGAAGACCTGTGTACCATCTGCTATGCAAACCCTCAACAAGTCACGTTTGTACCGTGTGGTCACCAGTCCTGTCGGTAAGTTTTCATGCTAATCGGAGTCCTCTGTTCAATTCATTTATAATAATTGAGCTTTTATATAGCGCAATATCCACTAAACATGCTCAAAGCGCTTTACAAGGGGTCCCTGGTCAATAGCAACATTTAACATTTAGGACGGGAAATGACTCCTGTTAGGCGATATATTACAAATTTTTTCGGGCAGAGAGAACGCTGTTGACAGCCAGGTACTCATTTTACACCTGAGTACAGTGAGAGAATGTCAGTAAAGAGCCTTCTCCGAGGACTAACTAGGGCTCAAACCCAGGACCTCCTGATCCAAAAGCGAGTGTCATACCACTAGACCACATAGTCGCGCATTCCTTGATCGTGTTGTTTTTTTTTAATTGACTCCTTCATGGGGAGGTAATGAGGGGTTAAGTTGCCAGATTGTTTTTCAACGGTTGTCCCATCTTTTAACCTTATAATGGCATAGTTCTTTGAAGTAATCAGAGTTGCATTTGACAGACATATCTTATCCACTTCCACTTATTTTTAAAATTATTTTTTGTCAATGATTCCAGAATTTTTTGTTTTCAGGTACATTTTTGTTTGATGCCTTATGAGTTTACAATAGTATTTTTTAAAAATTGTTCAAACGTTTATTTTGTTTTAGAACTATTTCAAGTTTTTTTACAATTGCTCTATGATTTTTTTCATGATTTTGCTCTATACAAAAGAATTGTGGATCCATTACTTAAAAAAATACTAAGTTTTGTTGATATTATAGGCATGAGGATATAAAATTTTTTTAAAGTAGTCCTTTAGAGCCATTTGGCCCATGGGGCTGAAGTTTATTCCGGTATCTATAGCGTGACATGGACAATAGCAGTTGTTTGCTACCTTTTGGATAGGACACTAGTCTGTAGCAAAGCACTTTCCACCAAATCTAAGAGACCAATCTACCCAAACACTGCTGGGAAGTCAGAAAAAAATCTCGACTGTAGCCGGATTCAATCTTGGTCATTTTGCGCGTGAAGCGAATGCTCTACCTCCTGGCATGAAGATATAGGAAAGGTTATTGTACTGAAATTTCTGTTCTTCTCCATTTTTCCAAATGAAAATATGAATATTTCGATGCTTCGTTGTTCATTTTTCTAACATTTTTTTTTTTCATTTATTCCAATCTCCAACAGTACCTGCATCACCCAGCAAATCCTAGGCAAGAAGGAGTGCTTTTTCTGCATCACCACAATCACCGGCCTTAGAGACTTTAAAGGGAGGCCAGTGATGAGGGAACACTTTCAGCCTGGCAGTGCCAAGAAGTCGTCGCAGTCCAGTAATAGTTCATAGTTATAATATCGATATTAATTAATACACAGTCTATTCTATTCCCAGTTATCCAACACTGCCCTTTCTTAACTTTCTCGAGTTCTACATGATTGAAAATCGAATAAATTTATTCGATTACTCATTCAAATGAACTCGAGAGGGTTAATGAATAGTACCAGGTAGAGTGGAATCCTGATAAAGCCAACACACTGCCGGCGTAGAGAGATTTGTGGATGTTAAGAAAGGTTGACTTTACCGATTACCAGTGAAAATAAGTTAAAGAACAGAAAATTTTGGACCAACAGGAGATGTTGTTGACTTTAACTCTCTCCTAACCGACTATATTCAGGATCATTACCAAAATTTCACACTCTCTCAACACAAAAATCAATGTCTTTTTACTCAACATAGGCTATGTGGTCTAGTGGTATGACACTCGCTTTCGGATCGGAAGGTCCTGGGTTCGAGCCTCGCACTCGGCGCATAGTTGAGTCCTTGGAAAAGGTTCTTTACTCACATACTCTCACCGTACTCAGGTGTAAAATGAGTACCTGGCTGTTAACAGCGATGTCTGTCCGAAAAATTGTAATATCGCCTAACAGGCGGCATGTCCCATCCTACATGTTAAATGTTGCTGTTGACCAGGGACCCCTTGTAAAGCGCTTTGAGCACATTTAGTGGATATTGCGCTATAAAAGGCTCGATTTAAAAATTATTTTTTTTACAAGCATAAAGTTCTTATGGCTATAATAAAGATTTTCTTCAAATTTTATAACGTCCAAGACAAATCTGAAAAAAAAAAAATGTTCATTGAATTGTAACAAATGTGACGATTTTCCTGTAGTTGGCAAGGAGAGAGTTAAGCAGAAGTTGAATTTAAGAGTGTTGACTTTATGCGGGTTTCACTGTACCAAAATTTATAGTCAAAAGATTTATAAAAGGGTACCAAGGGGATAGAAGGTAATTTTCGAGCGATATCCTTGCATTTTTGGAAACATTGAATTCTGCATTTCAATATTATTGTTATCACCAATAGACTTCTTAGATTTAAAAAAAAATCTTTTTTTTTATCGTTTTAGGAAAATATTTTATTATTATTATTATTATTATTATTATTATTATTATTATTATTATTATTATTATTTATTATTATTATTATTATTATTATTATTAAAACAAAAATATCACACTTTTATGTGTCAGTAGGTAGTCATTTTAACTCAATTTGTTTTATTTCTCTTTCATTATGTAAAAGCTGCCAACCTTCGTGATTCAATCAGGAAATTCTGGTTGCCCTGTTCTCCTCCTCGAGATATCGGGTAGATTTTCCTGATAAGAAGAGTTTCAAATTTTTTGTTATATTTACTTTTGTTTTATTTAAGGGGAATGTTAAAAGGTTATTATTATAAATATTTTTTTAATAGAATGTTAGAACATCAACGAGTGAAAAAAAAGAAAAAGCCCAACAAAAAACAAACCAACCAACACATACTCAACAAAATAGTCCTGTAGCTGTAAGTCTTTTTGTTCTTCTTATGGTTAAATCTTACACGCTTTTTCTTTTATTTTCCCTTTGAATTTGTTCTTAGTTGTCAGTGTTGGACAGGCTCAAGTTTGACAAATCTAAAATTCCCTTTTTAGCATTTTGACAGTTTGGCAGGTCGGTCTGGTAATAGGAAACTGAGCAGTGCTGCCAATGCACATTGTAATTATAACATAATTTTTAGAAATGAATGAAAACATGAAAAGCTATTTTCTGGTACATCTCTGAAAACAATCTAATATTATCTTGCATAAAACGTTGTATGTACGTATTTTCATGATCAGATATTTAGGTTATTTATTGAACATCATTATGCGGGTAAGTGCGTTTTCAAATGTCTTATAAACTTTACTACTTTTACAGTTTAAAAAAAAAAAATAGTATCAGACGCATAAATGGGATTAAGTTGGATTAGGTGTATTGAATATATAAAAAGAGATTTCTTTTATTTATAGACAAAAAGTGTTGGACACTGTAAACATGTCAGATACCTGGTACTTGGATAACTGGCTAAACGTAATGTACGAAAAAAAATATATCAGCTTTAAAAAAGAACAAAGTACTAAACACAGAAGGTTTCAAGCTCAAAATCTCTCTTCAGCCAATAAGAAAAACAATAGAAAAAAAACGTTTATCCATCACTTTTAAGGTGCTTAGAAGGCAGAAGAATATTAGCCATGTCTTGTCAGCAAATACAAAGTCAAAAAATTTAATTTCAACAAAACGTGCCTGATACCCCCTCTGCCTCCTATCTGTATGATAAGTTATTTTTACTGTTTTTGGACAAGTGTGTATGAAACGGTTTACTATTTTTGTTATTGAGTGAGGAAGGGTTTTGACCCTGAAACATTCCTTATTTGGTATTTTGTTCTTCCTCGAATAAGCAGTAAGAATAATTTTTGTACATGACGACTTTTTACAGTCCACAGCTTCTAACAGCTCAGTATTCACTTTGATACCTGACAACTGACTTTAGAAAGGGGTCATTGTTGTCGCGAATGAGTCGTGAATGATTTTATCAACTCAACTCAAACAATTAATTGGTTTCACTTCACCTTCGAATTCAATTTTTTTAAAAACTTTATAGACTGGAAAGTCTGATAGTATTGGTATTTTCAATGTTGTTGGAAAATCTGCTAACAGATTTTTTTTGTCAATTTTGTAAATCATTAAATCATACCGGAAAATAAGTACTGAATACATGTTGTATGAATACATTGCTTTGAAGCGAATGCTGAAGGAAATATTTTCTAAATGAATTCCTTTTTTTCTTTTTTCTTTTTTCTTTTTTTTTTGTTGTTGTTGCTTAGAGTTAGGAACTAACGCTTCATATTCTGCATGAATTGTTTGACAGTATTATTATTATTATTATTATTATTATTATTATTATTATTATTATTATTATTATTATTATTATTATTATTATTATTATTATTTATTATTATTTATTATTATTATTATTATTATTATTATTATTATTATTATTATTATTATTATTTTTATTATTTATTATTATTATTATATTTATTATTATTATTATTATTATTATTATTATTATTATTATTATTATTATTATTATTATTATTATTATTATTATTACTATTATTATCATTATTATTATTATTATCATTATTATTATTATTATCATTATTATTATTATTAGTAGTAGTAATAGTGTGCTTGGCATTAGAATTAATTTATTTATTCATATCATTATTATTGTTGCTTTGATAAATTTGTTGTCATCTGATATTGTTGTTATCATCATCACCATCATATCATCATCAACATCATCATCATCATCATCATCATCATCATCATCATCATCATCATCGTAGTCAACATAACAGCATTGTTATTCATGCAATATTCGTTCGCTACTATTTTCACATGGGGAATTATTAGCACTGAACTGCTCGCACTGCTTTATGTTTCATTTCTAATAATTTGTATTGTACTATGACCTATGACCTTTGGCATGCTGGGTTAGGACAGACCTGCCAACTTGAAAATGTTAAAAAATTCATAATTTTTAGGAGAATGAAAATTGTAGTCACTTGAGTTGACATTAAAAACCAAGAATTTTCCCTCACAAGGATTAAATAACACTTCAAAATCTTTATAATAATATAGTCTGGGGGGTTTTAGAGTGGATAAAATAAAATTTAAAAAAAAGATTCCCTTTATTCATCCCCAAGGGGAAATTTGTCTTTATGGTATATTGAAGACTGGAATAACCCAGGCATCAGCCACAGTGCACGTCCGCAAATTGAGCTAGGGCGAGGTGACTTGCTCAAGACCACACCATGTAGCAGCGGGTGATCGAACTCAGTACATTTCAGGTACGAAGCAAAGATTGTACCACTGAGCCACGCTGTCCCATCAAAATAACAATTCAAAATCCTTATAATAATATAGTTTGGCATCAACTTTCATGTTCAATAATTTTTAACGACTTAAGAAATACTCATGAAGTCCTGAAATTGGAGCCTAATTTTATTTATTCTCGTAATTTTACGAATATTTTGGTTATAGTTGGCAGGTCTGGGTTTAAGGTGACACGTGGTTTTTTCTATGTCAGAATTACAACCACTATCAGTCTTTCATTGTTGTTATTTTTAGAATACTATTTAATCCTGTGACCTAAATAGAAACAGATGTGAAATGAAATATAAGTATATATTATATATCATTGTGTGTGATTGGTAATGCTACTCTAATTGTACTAACTTGTTGTATGTGTGTAATATATATATATATATATATATATATATACATATATATATGTGTGTGTGTGTGTGTGTGTATGTATTTATTATCCTCACCTCATTTGGTTATTTCCTCCTACAACGTTGTTTCATCCATCGTTGGTATTTTGATGGATTCGTCGGGGAGGTATTCTGTACAGTAGTGTCCAGGAGGAATGCTGTTGTGTTCCAATTCTCCTCGAGTAAAAAGTAAATTATTAATGAAAATTTTAATTGTCAATCAGTTTTATGACCTTTTTACGTATGCTTTATTCTTTATGTTCAAACTTTGCATAAATGAAACTCTTACTTGAAATCGTATGTGAGTTTTTTTAAATTCGAAAATTGTCTAATCTCCTCTTCTTTGGTCCTTATCATTTTCATGAATTGTTCTTGTTAGCCCATTTTGATTTTTAATTGTATGTTACAATTTTTAAAAATATTTTATTGACTTCTCATGCTATCATATCGTTAAACAGTCGACATTATGCTGTGATAAACGGTCAAAATTAAGCTAAGTGGAGTAATTGAGTGAAAATTATGGCAAAATGTCTTTGTTTTAATCAGTTTTTCTGTGTATGAATATTGATAAATATAGGATTTATAAACTGCCAGTAAAATTTAGTTAAGACTTTCATATTTTTCCGCTGGTTTCCTCTTTGTATGCAAAACATGACGAATGAAACCCTGAAGGCCGACGTGCACATATGTGCAGATCTGACATCTGAACCAAATTATTGTCCTAGTTTAACATTGTTATAATGGACAATATTTTGCGTCATGTTTTGAAATTTCCATTACAACAATGAGCCCCTAAAAGGATTTGGGTTATCAGACCTGCAAATAAGTGCATGTTGCTAAAGGCGAAATGAGAGATGTGAAAACGATTGCCGTTGTTAAGGCGAATAAACAAAACAATGGTGAGACAGGAAATAGAATTCTCCTGAGTAAAGAAGTACTAATTAAAATAGAACACAATAAATATTTGTAAAAGGCGTTCAATTAATTTTTTTTTTTTTTTTTAATTGTGTCGTGCTGCTGCTGCTGCTACTTGTACTTATGATATGATTATACTAAAACCACTATCCCCGGGCCTTGAATCTTTTGACGTAGATGAATATTATAAATCTTAAGTAGTTTGAATAAAAACTACACAAGCACTTACAAACACCTACTTACAGAAACAGACACACACACACACACACTCGTTCTCTCTCTCTCTCTCTCTCTCTCTCTCTCTCTCTCTCTCTCTCTCTTTGTCTCTCTCTCTTTCTCTCTCTCTTTGTCTCTCTCTCTCTCTTTGTCTCTCTCTCTCTCTCTTTGTCTCTCTCTCTCTTTGTCTCTCTCTCTCTCTCTCTCTCTCTCTCTCTCTCTCTCTCTCTCTCTCTCTCTCTCTCTCCCCCTCTCCCTCTTACGCACTCACACACACACAAACACACACCCATACCCATGCATATATGAGGGGATAGAAATATAATTTTGTACACCTGGCTATAGGACTTTAGAAATTTAGAGAAATTTCATATTTGAAACACGTTGTGCAATATTTATATTTACTATTGATTCTATTTTCCTTTATATAGTTTGTTTGAAATGAGCTGGGATGATTGTTATGCAAATGATTTAATGTCTCAATGATATATTTAGCGTAAATGTTTTATATGTATCATCATTATCATAACCATCATCATTATCATCACGAACATCATCCTCACATCACCATCATCACCATCACCATTATCATCATCATTAAAATCATCATCATCATCCTCATCACCACCACCATCATCATCATCATCATCATCATCATCATCATCATCATCTTCATCATCATCATCATCATCACCATCATCATCACCATCATCATCATTAAAGTCATCATCATCCTCATCACCGCCACCACCATCATCATCATCATCATCACCATCATCACCATCATCATCAATCTAAGCTATTCTTTAATACCACCTGCTATGCAATTCTTGTAACTGATTTTGTCAATTTTTAAAATCAATCAATGTATAAATTAAACACTTGATGAATATGCGTTGATCACACATGAGTAGGACTAGGATAGGTTGCTTGCTGGCAAAAAATTAACGTTGGTTTTGTGTTTTGTTTTTGTTTTGCTTTTTACACTTTTGTAAAGGGCAATTTAGTTAAATCTTATTTTAACGTATTGTTTCTTTTACAGAATTTGTAACGTGCCCTTTAGTTAAATGTTATTTTAACTTAATGTTTCTTTTAGTCTTTGTAATGTGTCCTGTAGTTAAATCTTATTTTAATGTATTGATTTTTTACCGTCTTCGTAACATGCCCTTTAGTTATACGTTATTTTAACGTATTGTTTCTTTTACAGTCTTTGTAACATGCCCTTTGGTTAAATGTTATTTTAACGTATTGTTTCTTTTGCAGTCTTTATAACGTGCCCTTTAGTTAAATGTTATTTTCATGTATCATCATTCTGAAGAGATGGAAAAGTGTAAAAGATATATCTACGTGAATTTTCTTCCTTTTTTTTTTTTTTTTGGATAGTTTTGTGAATGAATATTTTTTTAATTTGCATATGAATATTTTTTTAATTCGCATTTTATCACATTGTCATTATTGTTGGATTTTCAGACGTTTCACACACATATCAGTAAAACGCAGAACCATACTCGATGTATTTTACAACTCATATCAAGGGGGAAGGGGGAAAGATTGTATGTTCATCTCTTTTTGTCGTTGTTTTTCAATTCTAGAGATTCAAACAGTTCTTTCTGGTACATATTATTGTTGAGGAGAAAATTTCTGTTTATCTAGTCTTGATCGACAAATATTTTTTTATCTTTTAAACTTGTGATATGAATGTGTAAAAAAATTAATATTTGGGATTTTTTTTTGTCACAAACTGTCCGTCAAACGCAAAGATAAGCTGTATTAGGGATTCATGTTCCTAAATGAAATTTTTAACATATGCTGACAATAGATGAATATTAAATATAATTAAATTAAATTGAATCAAATTGTAGGCACATCTACTTATAATATGAAAGATGCTCCCTACTGATGTTTAAACGTTTTTGGATTGTATAGGGGTTTCGTTAGTTCAGTTGGTAGAGCACTTAGAGCACTCGCTTCACAGCAAAGGGTGGGAGTTCAATCCTGGATGAAGTCTTTGTTCTGGATTGGCATTGTTCATTTTTTTCCCTTGTCATACAAGGATCTTTAGCTGAGAGGGAGGCAGTTGAATGTATGGTTCCTTTTTCTTTTTTTTTTTTTGAGAGATAACATTTTTTCCTTGTAAATTAGCTCTTGTTACGTACAATTTTTGTTTTTAGTTTTGATCTATACTGTGTAAACATTTGAGTATATCTTTCATAGCTGGATCCTCTGCTTGTGCTTGGATGAGACTTTTAGGTCATGTCAAAATAGGCTCACTGATAGATTGTTTAGAGAAATTACTGCTGTACTCTTGAAATATTTTAAAATTTGGCCAGAAAACTCGTCCTTCAACTATCGATCGATTTAAATGACCCTCATCTTGGCAAAAAACTCTCAAACCCGGGACTCTTGCAATGACTATGACCTTTTATATTACTGGATCCTGGATCGCTCATGTGGTAGAGTCACGCTCTCCCTGGCCAGGCGGAGTTGTCGTACCAGTAAGGTCGTGGGTTCAAACCCCCATAACCGCAGCAAAATTTTTATTCTCTATTGTCTTCTGGCACGTTCCTACTCACATCATCTCTTGTTGTTATATTACTCTATTAATATATTAGGAAGAAGAGTGGACCCCATGACGTGAATATATGGAAAATGATGTTGACGACACATTATTGTGAGAAGAAAAAAAAAAGGTTAAAAACCAAGTTTGTTAAGGATTTTTTTTTTTACTCACGGGTTTGGAATACTCATTAATTTATTGAATTTTTTCCATTAAAAAAAATCTTTTTTATTTTAATTTTTTTTTTTTAATAGCTTCTCATGTGGGCATGGGTGTTTCAGTTTATTTTGATTTTATTTTTTTTTTTGGTGGGTTTTTTTAATTTTATTTTTTTTGGCTTGTTTTTTGTTTTGTGTGTGTATTTGTGTGTATGTGTAATGTTTTTGTGTGCTACTTTTGTTTTTGTTTTTTTTTTGTTTTTGATTTTGGTAGGTTTTGGTTTGAGGTTGAATTTGTTTTGTTGGGTTTTTTTTGGGGTTTTTTTTTATTGTTTTATTCAAACTTATTCTTGGTGTAAATCCAACTCTGTATAATCTACACATAAATAATCCAATCCAACCATTGTGTGTATTCATTGCATGTAGAAGACGATTGATGGGTTGGATAAGAGAATGAAAATGTAATGGACAACTCTACGTTCTGATTATTTATGCAAGTATGTATTGTATGATGTATGTATGTATTCTATTGTGATGTAATGTGATGGGTGCTATGTCCGTCTTTCTCTTGCTTTGGGTTACCCATAGGACGACACTGATCATGCATAACACTGGCATCTTCTCCTAACAAAATATAATGCAAATTAATCTTTATTCTCGCCTTGTTGATTTTATTGTACTGGGTGGGGTTCCTGACCTCCCATAGTGATCAGGGAGGTACCTACTTACTGTGTCTTATATCCCCCTATAATAACTTTTTTCCAAATGCTTTCTGTATTTCTGGGTGGAGTTCCTGACCTCCCATAGTGAGCAGGGAGGTACCTATTTACTGTGTCTTCTATCCCCTATATCTGTTTTCTATATTTCTGGGTGGAGTTCCTGACCTCCCATAATGGGCAGGGAGGTACCCACTTACTGTGTCTTCTATCCCCTATATCTGTTTTCTATATTTCTGGGTGGAGTTCCTGACCTCCCATAGTGGGCAGGGAGGTACCTACTTACTGTGTCTTCTATCCCCTATATCTGTTTTCTATATTTCTGGGTGGAGTTCCTGACCTCCCATAGTGGGCAGGGAGGTACCTACTTACTGTGTCTTCTATCTCTATATCTGTTTTCCAACACACTTTCTATATTTCTGGGTGGGGTTCCTGACCTCCCATAGTGAGCAGGGAGGTACCTACTTACTGTGTCTTCTATCCCCCTATAATATCTTTTTTCCAAATGCTTTCTGTATTTCTGGGTGGAGTTCCTGACCTCCCATAATGGGCAGGGAGGTACCTACTTACTGTGTCTTCTATCCCCTATATCTGTTTTCCAACACGCTTTCTATATTTCTGGGTGGAGTTCCTGACCTCCCATAGTGGGCAGGGAGGTACCTACTTACTGTGTCTTCTATCTCTATATCTGTTTTCCAACACACTTTCTATATTTCTGGGTGGGGTTCCTGACCTCCCATAGTGGGCAGGGAGGTACCTACTTACTGTGTCTTCTATCCCCTATATTATCTGTTTTCCAACACGCTTTCTGTATTTCTGGGTGGAGTTCCTGACCTCCCATAGTGGGCAGGGAGGTACCTACTTACTGTGTCTTCTATCCCCCTATATCTGTTTTCCAACACGCTTTCTATATTTCTGGGTGGGGTTCCTGACCTCCCATAGTGGACAGGGAGGCACTTACCGTGTCTTCTATCCCCCGATATCTGTTTTCCAACTTCCTTTCTGTCTTTGTCTTGGGATGAGATTATTTGGTTTTTTCCTGGCCCTGGCTAGGAGGGAAACCGTTTTTATCTCGTAAATCATCACTCTGTTATGCATTGTATTGTTAGTTTTACATATATATGATTTGTACACATTTGAGTGTGTTCCTGTTAGTGGGGATCTTGTGTCTGGATGAGACTTTTAGGTGATCTCAAACTAATAAGTACTTTGATGGTGTGCTCTTGGAATTTACACCTGTTTTCTATTTGAACCAATTCCCCTTTTGTCTTATTTTTTATTAGTATTTTATTTGTAATTCTAGAACTTTTTACTATCCCATTTTCTTCCTTTTTACTGGCGCTGATATGACCGCAATGTGTTGCAAGCGCCGTAAAACCCTTAAAAACAAACAAACAATCATCATCATCATCATCATTATCATCATCATCATTGACATTATCATCATCATCATCATCATCATCATCATCATCATCATCATAACCATCATCATCATAACCATCATCATCATTATCATCATCATCATCATAACCATCATCATAACCATCATCATCATTATCATCATCATCATCATCATCATCATCATCATCATCATCATTATCAGTATCATAATCTTCACAGCTGAAGCAGGTAAAAGTAAAACCAACATCTGATTCTCATACTAATCACAAGATGCCCCAGATTGACGGTTTGTTTATATGTCAACAACCTACAAGACTACTTGCCTTTATGACAGATATTATGCAAGACAACTTATATTACTCAGTGTTTGCAATGATAATATTATGCGTTAGTAAACATCGCGAATTCGGAAATCGGATATTCTGGGTGGGGTTCCTGACCTCACATAGTGGGCAGGGAGGTACATACTGCGTCTTCTATCCCCTTATATCTGTTTTCCAACATGCTTTCTGTCTTTGTCTTGGGATGAGATTACTTGGTTTTGTTCGGGCCCTGGCCGGAGTCCTGGCTGGGAGGGAAACAGTCAAATGCATAGTTGTTTTGGGAGATGCTATTCTTTTCCTTGTAAATCATCTCTCTGTTATGTATTGTTATATTTGTTATTTTAAATGTATAATGTAAGCATTTGAGTGTATTCCTCTTTGTTGGATTTTGTGCTTGTGTCCGGATGAGACTTATAGGTGATCTCAAGCTAAGTACATTGGTGGTGTGCTCTTGGAATCTACATCTGATCCCTATTTGTTCTCAGTTCCCCTATATCTTACTTTTTCTTGGGTGCTTTAATTGTAATTCTATAACTTTTTACTATCCCATTTTCTTCCTTTTTACTGGCGCTGATATAACCTAAATGTGTTGCAAGCGCCGTAAAACCCTTAATAACAATAACAAATCGGTTATTGAAGCATTCCGCTGCCCAGCCAAAACCCGCGTGAATGGAATGCTAAAAATGCACAAAAGACTGATCACGCTATAGAAACCGGGATAATCTCCGTTTCCATGGGCCTATTGGCTCCGAAGGACTACTTTTTCCCCCTAAGTCTCAATCAGCGACAAGCACAGGATCCCACTAAGAGGAACACATTCAAATGCTTATATTATATATACATTCAAAACAATAAATAGTATAACAATATATAATAGAGAGATGATTTACAAGGAAAAAAATATCATCTGCCAAAACTGTAATTATACATTTTAAGACATTAAGGATCAGGCACCGGTGTAAGATAAATATCTGAACAAGTGCGTATGAAAGGTGCCAGACAAAGCAAAAAGAAAAATACAAGAAAAAAAATACCATTCCAAAAACTAGTTGACCTCGAGGTCGACTGATTTCTTTGGACTGGTTTGTTTTTTATTTTTTTTTGGTTTTTTTTTGTTTTTTGCTGACCAACAGCAACACGAATCATGTAGAACGAGACATTGACGTCTGTTAGGCGATATTACAACTCGGACAGAGACAACGCTGTTAACGGCCAGGTACTCAATTTACACATGAGTACGGTGAGAAATTGTGAGTAAAGAGCCTTTTCCAATGACTCAACTATGCGCCGAGCGAGGCTCGAATCCAAACCTTCCGATCCGAAAGCGAGTGTCATACCGCTAGACCATATAGCCGCACAAAGTTAGTAAATTAAGTAAAGGCTATTTTAAACAGTTCAGTATCTATCATAACAATATCATAAGGATCTTGATCTGTAGTAAAATGGGTAATAATTATGTATTAACCACGTCAGAATCTGTCCTAATTACTTTGCTTTTAACCAACGGGCATATATTGACAGGTCTGATAACCGAACGCATTATGGGCCTGATTTAATATTGTAGTAATGGACAATGGGCATTGTGGCTCAGCGGCACGGTCTTTGCTTCGTACCCGAAAGGTACCGAGTTCGATCACCCGCCGCTACGCTGTATGGCCTTGAGCAAGTCATCACCTCGCCCTAGCTCAATTTGCGGCGTTGCACTGCTGCTGACGACTGAGTTATTCTAGTCTTCCCTTGGAACAGACCATAAATACAAATTTCCCCTATGGGATGAAAAAAAGGAAATTTTTTATTTTTTTATTTCTATGTTTTTCGTTGGTTTGAGAATATTTCCATTACAACAATGAGCCCCATAACAATTTGGGTTATCAGACCTGCAAATAAGTATAGGCGTTGATCAAGATGTAAAGCAAAACAGGTATTGAATATATAAGTAGTAAGTAACCACGTTAGATTATGTCCTAATTACCTCGCTTTTAACCATTAATTCTAAATCCCATGCTTTTACTACGAACTTACTTACGACATGCTGCAGTCATCCGGATTATTGATGGCCTGGTGTTATGATAATCATTTGTGACCCTTCGCATCAAAACGGTATTAAGTCGGGTTGGTTAAAATGTTGAAAATTGAATTTATAGCCAGAAATATCAGACTTGTGTATAGTTTGTATGTTTTATTGATGAGAATGGATACCATATTTTAGGGTGCTAATGCCAATAATTTAAATTTTTGACCAGTTTAACATATAATTCGGCTTTTAAGCACCTGGTTCGTTACGACATAATACCGTTTTGAGACGATGGGTCACATTTGGTACTTATGAGATCATGGCCCGTGGAGTGAATCAAAATTAGAGAGTCATGGATGTATTAAATTGTATTAAATTGTAAAGATGTCTGTGTGCATTGTGAAGTAAATCTGTTATGAGATCATATTATTATTATTATAAAAATCCACACATTTCTATTTATGTTTATTATATTTTGTTCGAGCAATGGAAATCACTAAAATGATTTGAGCGTTTATATAGCGCAATATCCACTAAACGTGCTCAAAGCGCTTTACAAGGGGTCCCTGACCAACAGCAACACGTAACATGTAGAACGAAACATGACGCCTGATAGGCGATATTACAAAAAAATTTTCCGACACAGACAACGCTGTTAAAGGCCAGGTCTCATTTTACACGAGTGTCATACCACGAGACCACATAGCCAATATCTCCGACAAACAACAAAGCATAAATTGTTCAATTATTCTGCGGCTATGTGTTCTTGTGATATGACACTCGCCCTCGGAATAATGGACGATGTGGTGTGCCCGTTTCGAGCCGAAATAAGTCAGTCCCGGCAACCCTTGTACGTAGCTTCCCTGACTTGGGTCATAGCTAGAGCTGTATATATAGGAGATGGAAGTCGGTTTAGACGAATTCAATTCCTCGAGGGGAAGGGGGAGGGGGGGGGGGGCATTGACTCGTCAAAACTGGGGGAGAAGTTGCCAGGCTTTTCCACCAGCAAGAGGAGACATTGGATGGCAGCCAATCGGCTTCGGTCGATAAAAGTGCTTAACAGCACGCTCACTTTCTACATCAGTGGGTGGCTTTCTATCTGTCCAACATGTACCCGTTGTGGTGAAGAGCCCGAAACCGCAGAGCCTCTAGTTGAACGATGTGTTGTGACGAAGCTTCCTGGTGGGTCTGTGACGGTGCAGGATTGGGGTAGGGAATTTGCATCCTGGATAGATCGTCATCGGGGGTCTCGATAGCTCAGTTGGTAGAGCACTCGCTTCACACGTAAAGGGACCGAGATCGATCCAGGGTGCCGTCGAGATTTTTTTCTTCTGACCTCTCCACCCAGCAGTGAATGGGTAGCTGAGTCTGTTAGATTTGGCGGAATGTACTTTGCGATAGACTAGCGTCCTATCCAAAGGATAGCAAGCAATTGCTATTGTCCGTTTCACGCTATAGAAACCGGGATAAACTCCGGCTCCATAGGCCCAATGGCTCTGAAGAACTAATTTATTTATCCTTATTATAGATCGCCATAAATAGAAGTGTGAGCAAGATTAGAAGCTGTTGCTGTTGTTGCCTTCGGATCGCAAAGTCCAGGGTTCGAGTCCCGCTCTGAGCGGCGCATAGTTGAGTCCTTGCAAAACTGAAGATCCCAAATTCCTCTTTAAGCCAAGATAGTCTTAGTGCTCACGTTAGGAGAAGATGGCACTGGTTGGGGCATGTCTGTCGAAGACCTTATGAAACACTGATAAGGAAGGCTCTGCGATGGGCGGACACCCCAAGGAAAGAGGAAGAGAGGCCGCCCCAAGGAGACTTGGAGACTTACCGTAGAGAGGGACCTAAAACAGAGAGATCTGTCCCTTGAGATGGCCCTAAGAATAGCTGCTGACAGGACCAGGTGGAGATCCCTTGCATCGCCTCAAGTGCCAGCAGGCCCGGAGAGGATTGAGTGAGTGATGAGTGTTATATAGCGCAATATCTACTAAACGTACTCAAAGCGCTTTACATAGGGGCCTTGGTCAACAGCAACACTTAACACGTAGGACGAGACATGCCGCTTGTTAGGCGATATTTCAATTTTTTTCCGAAACAGAAACAACGCCGTGAACGGCCAGGTACTCATTTTACACCTGAGTAAGGTGAGAGAATGTGAGTAAAGAGTCTTTTCCAAGGGCTAAACTATGCGTCGAGTGAGGCTCAAACCCAGGACCTTTCGATCCGAAAGCGAGTGTCATACCACTAGACCACATAAACGCAATATATCGCTGGAATAACCCAGGCGTTAGCCGCAGTGCAACGCCGCAAATTGAGCTAGGGTGAGGTGACTTGCTCAAGGCCACACAGCGCAGCGGCGGGTGATCGAATGGTACCTTTCGGGTACGAAGCAAAGACCGTACCGCTGAGCCACGCTGCTAGTTTTTAAAGAATCAACATATCCAAACAATAAAGAAAATGATCTTCTTTTATTTCTTATATTTATGTCAACAATTATTATAACAAATTTGATAGTCATGAACAATATGTATCTACAAAGCAAAGGATTTCACAACGATTTAACCGTTTCATTGTTGTACCCTGGAAAAACACGTATTTAAAAATGTGGCCAGAAAATTGTTGTGAATGAAAGGTATTGTATTTAAGTAGCGTAACTTGTATCGTCCATTTAATGTAGTATCGTTCACAACTAGCGTCTGTTCTACTGGCTACCTTGTTGGGAGTCATTCTGTATCCAACCGTCATCCTGTACACATACATATCTCGTGTTTAACCCTCTCCTTACCAACTATAGGAAAATCGTCACATTACGATAAAACCAACCGTCTTCTTATTCAAATTTCTCTTGTTCATCATAAATTTCAAAGAAAATGAACAGTGCGTTGTAGAGCATGTTTTGCTAAAGAAATTATGTATGACAAGAACTTACTAATATTGTGTCAGAGTGATAAAAAATCTATTTTTCTATTAGTTGGGTGTGAAGTTTGGGGAAAATCCTGACAATGGCTGGTAAGGAGAGGGTTAATAAATGTTCTTTACTGTAACAATTTGGTTGTTGATTCTTGGAATAACACGTCTAATCAATTCATGGTCTAAGAACACAACAAAATCTCGTACTTCATCGATTTAAATGACCCTCATTTCGACAAAAGCTCTCAAACCTGGGATCTCGCGAGGTCTTCCTTAAAGTCCCAGATTTGAGAGTTTTTGCCAAGATGAGAGTCGTTTAAATCGTTAGATTTTTGAAGGACGAGTTTTCTGGCCAAATTTTTAATCAATACGACTCTTTCCAGAGTACGGAAATCAACTGGTCAATTTTCAATGGTTCTTCCGTGGTCAAGTCAGTCAAAGGGAGGAAGATGCCAGTTGGGCATTTTAAAAGCCAAATACACCAAGTTATGTCAATAAAATCCTGAGATATTTTTCTCTCAAAGATTATTTAGTTTACATTTTTAAATAGAAAAATTGCTACAACCTAAAGATTTCGGTTTTTTTTAATTTAAAAAAAGCTATCGAGTAGTGAGTGACCTTTCAAAGGCAAGACGCTTACACATGCGTGATGAAAGAAGCTTTTAAAAATAATCCGAAACTCTTATTATACCGTCAACTGGGGTACCTTTGCCAAAAGGGGAAACTTTGCCTCTTGAATTTTGGACCAATAAGAGATTATTTAGTTTTGTGGCAATTATTTTCTTTCAACAAAATTCTAGTTCTTTAACGGATACAATAACTGCAACAAAGCTGAGATGAGTCAAAAAGCTCCAAATGCACAGAGGCAAAGTTTCCCCTTGAGGCAAATCTACCCAAATTGACGGTACTAGTTACCGTACTAGTAAGGTCTCTGATTTAATGTAAATTTACACAATAGATTTATACGTGAAAGAGACTTTCAACGAGCGTCTTTATGTATAGGTACGCCATTGAAGATAATAATTTAAGTTGAGCCAAGATAGGCGTGGTGCCAAAGTTGTATCAGTGCCACACTCTTCTCGTATAATGGACGCACTCTAATAAGCACGACCATGCATCATGGGCAGCATTTCATAAAGATATATATCTATTATTCATACCAAATGAAACATTTCAAGTTTATTTAGGATTTCGCCAAAAAATTACCAAATGTGATAGCAATGTACATGAAAGAAAGAAAAAAAAACGAAAAAGAAAAAAATAATGGTAAAAACAAATGAAGCAGAGATAAATTGTGACCCATCGTCCCAAATCGGTATTATGTCGGGATGAATCGTGTCTCTAGACGTCGACGTGTACATATATGCAGGTCTGACATCCGAACTAAATTATGGACTAAGTTTGACATTGTTGTCATGGACAATAATTAGTTTGCTTCATTTTTTTGAGATTTCCAATACGACAATGATCCCATAATAAATTGGATTATCAGACCTGCAAAGAAGAAAACGTCGTCCCACACACACCTATCTATCATCTTTGAGTGAAAAGACTACATTATATTACATAACCAATAACATGACCTATTTACATTCCAATGACAATTAATACATACATTTATGTAAAGGGAATACATAACAACTACTCATAGAGGTCAACGACACAATCATAAAAACATTACCATAAAGTAAAGGGTCGTGGAATGGGCAGACATTATTTGTTACAGTGAATAACATAATCAGTCGGACGGTGAAAAGGTTTGAACTGAGATTATATTGCCAAGTTTAGTTAGAAGGTCAAATTTATTATCAAAAATGAGTTCTTGTCATAAATGATCAAATCAACCCTTTTGTAGATCTTCGGGAAATATCACAGCTTAACTTCACTTCTAAATATTTTTTTACAGCTAGTCAAGTTGAAAAAGTATGAAATTTGAGAAAAGTTGCTGGATACCTTTCCCATACATCTGACCATAACTTCATGAAAAATCACCCAATTTACTTGAAATAAAGATTAAAATGCTCCGGGAAGCAAATTCTTTCAGAAAATGGAGAAGAAAAAAAATCAAAATCCAAAATGTTCACCTCCCGACTGATTATGTCATGCACTGACACATTTGTCATCGCAGAGTGCGGGCAATCAACGTTAATGAGGACGACACTGGGTAGTATTGTAAAGTAAAGTAAAAAAGGGTAATTTGGCCACCTGATATGACCAATTCAATCAATGCATTTAAAAATGCTACATCTAATCTCTAGCGATAAGATAAACGTTTTTTGTCCAGTAAACTACCGTATTCTAGAAAGACGTGTATTTAAACATTTGGCCAGAAAACTCGACCTTCAAAATTTGATCAATCGATTTTAAGGACCCTCCTCATCTTAGCAAAAACTCTCAAACCCGGGACTTGATGGAAGACCTCGATAGGTCCCAGGTTTGAGAGTTTTTGACGAGATGACTGATACCAAGCTGCTAAAAAGTAATAAACAAAAATGAATTAAACAGCTTCAAAAAATTTTTTAAAAGAACAAAGTACCAAACACGGAACGTTTCGGGCTCAAAACCCTTCTTCAGCCAACAACAACAACAACAAAAAACAAATACATTACATGACAAGATGGGAGACATTTAAATCGATCGATATTTGAAGGACGAGTTTTCTGGCCAAATTTTAATTTCACGTGTCTTTCCGGAGTACGGCGGTTATCTGGTTATCTTCAACTTCCCATTCATGTGTCATCTGCTTCACTCCTACGTCATAGCAGTGTGACGCGATGAGTAATAAACAAAAGAATAACAGTTTCTTGCAGTCTTGGCAGTGACGGTTTGTGAAGACAGCAATAATAATAATAATAATAATAATAATAATAAATAATAATATATAATAATAATAATAATAATAATAATAATAATAATAATAAATAATAATAATAAATAATAATAATCTTCTTCTTCTTCTTCTTCTTCTCCTTCTCCTTCTTCTTCTTCTTCTCTCTTCTTCTTCTTCTTCTCCTTCTCTTCTCTCTTCATTTTCTTATTATTATTATTATTATTATTATTATTTATTATTATTATTATTATATTATTATTATTATTATTATTATTATTATTATTATTATTATTATTATTATATTATATTATTATTATTATTATTATTATTATTATTATTATTATTATTATTATTATTATTATTATATTATTATTATTATTATTATTATATTATTATTATTTATTATTATTATTATTATTATTATTATTATTATTATTAATTATTTATTATTAATATTATTATTATTATTATTATTATTATTATTATTATTATTATTATATATTATTATTATCATTATTATATTATTATTATTATATCATAATATTATTATATTATTATTATTATTATTATTATTATTATTATTATTATTATATATTTATTATTATTATTATTATTATTATCATTATTACGAGACATATGGAGCTATATACCGAGGCGTCAAAGCGCTTGAATGTTGCAACCACAGAAACTACATTCAAAATACATTGAACTACAGTACACTTTACACACACTTTTATCATTGAGTAATGTCATAGTAAATTGTGTTTTTTGAATAATTTCAACGGAGTAGTAGTTCTTCAGAGCCACCAGGCCCGTGGAACCGGATTCTATCCCGGTTTCTATAACGTGAAACGGACAATAGCAATTGCTTGCTACCCTTTGGATATGACGCTAGTCTATCGCAAAGTACTTCCACCAGATCTAACAGACCCAGCTACCCAATGACTGCTGGGTGGACAGGGGGTCGGGAAAAAATCTCGACTACACCCGGGATCGATATCGGTCCCTCTGCTTGTGAAACGATTGCTCTACCAACTGAGCTATCGGGGACACCCCCCCCCCCCCAAATTTTAACAGAGTAAAACATATATATGTTCACAGATTTATTATGTTGGATTGCGTTGAAACGTCTCAAAGACCAGTTTAAAATATCTTTATCACAATTTATTTACATATATAATACATATATTATACATTGTTTGTTTGTGTTTGTTTTTAAGGGTTTCGAGGCGTTTGTGACACATCTAGGTCATATCATCGCCATAAAAATAGAGAGAAAAAAATTCTAGAATTACAATCAAAGCACCTAAGACATGGTAAGACAAAGGGGAAATTGGTTTAAATAGGGAACAGATGTAGATTCCATGAGCATGACATCAATGTAGTTCGTTTGAGATCACCTAAAAGTCTCATCCAGACACCAGCACACTATCTCAACAAGAGGAATACACTCCAATACAAACAAGATATTTTCAAAACAAAACAAATAAACTTATAGCTATCATCAAACAAGGGAGATGATAAATAATTTATTTTTTAAATTCCCTTTATTCATCCCCAAAGGGAAATTTGTCTTTATGGTCTATTCCGAGGGAAGACTGGAGTAACCCAGGCGTCAGCCGCAGAGCAGCGCCGCACAGTGAGCTAGGACGAGGTGAATTGCTCAAGGCCACACAACGAGGCGGACAGTGGAAATCGATACCCTTTGGGTACGAAGCAAAGACCATACTGCTGCCCCACGCTGCCCCGCTGATCTATAAGTTAAAACAAAATACCACCTCCCTAAACTGAAACCATACCCATACATCTGACTGTTTTCCTGTCAGCCCAGGACTCCGGCAAGGGCCAGGACAAAACCTAATAATCCGATTCCAAGACAAAGACCGAGAGCAACTTTAAAAAAACAGAAATAGGCAGACAGAAGACGCAGCAAGTGACCCCTTATGAAATATTTCTCCGACGACCATAAAAGCGTATCCAGAGGGTAAAAAACATTATAAATCTGATCATGTTTTGACTTTTACACATTCTGATCAAAATACATATGAAAAGTTTTAGCCAGCATGAAAAATAAAAAGTAGAGATTTTCTTTGTTTAGAACCATGATGGCCGCCGTTGCCGGGCGACGTGACATCAGACTATTGAATCCAATTGCGTTGAGAAGCAAACCCCATTCATTCTATTAACCCAACCTTCAATGTCTATGGGTCAAAGTTAAAAGGTCACATCCGCCTTAAACAATAATATAATAATATGTCAATATCAATGATGATAATATGTACCAGGGACGGCTGGTAATAATGGGCAGGGTGGGCAAATACCAGCCTGTTTTTTCAAGTTATATGCTGTATTACCAGGTCCGAAATAATCAAATCTAAATTAGATAATTTCAAAAGTTACTACTTAAAATTGATACTTTGTACTGAAATCAATTTGTGTGTATTTTTGATAGATTGCGAATCACCATGCATCCCGTAATACATAAACCAGGATACGCTCCTGTTCTTTTTATCACACCCCCCCCCCCCCCCCCCCAACCACTCCACTCCACTCCGCCCACATCGTCATCTCATCGTCACGTCGCCTGACGGTGATTTTGCTGTCTGGCCTCTCTAGTACTAGGTCGGGCTAATTCAAATGAGCCCACCTTATTAACCAGTGTACACTAAATAGAGATTTTGGCAAACGAACTTTTTCTATTTATTGCCTTACTTGTGCTGGAAGGTTCCAGTATTGAATTAAATTTATTAATTTACTAATATTATATCAATTTAGTATTAGTTTGTGTTGTTTTAATATATTTGTTTATTCCATTTAAATTATTCTTTTTTTTCCCCTCGTTTTCTTTAGTGTTTCTCAAAACTCATTTATTTAAATTGTTTTCTTATTTGTTTGTTGTTGTTGTTGTTTTTTGTTGTTGTTTTTTGTTTTGTTTTTTAACAAATTAATTTGTTAATTCTTTTTTTTATATTATTCTTAAAGTAATTACCGCTGTATTTTTATTGCCAGACTAAATATTTTTGCAAAACAATGTAATTTTCTATTGTATTCCCTCTAATAAAACAAAACACTTTTATTCAAAAATCACGACTAAATAAATATATAAAATACAACCACCATTTTGGTTTTCTCAACAATTGAATTAGTATACGAGAAATACTCTTCTGAGTAAGGAGATAGTTGAATTCTAAGTTATAGAGGAAATACGGAAGGTGGGCAGATTCCGTACTTGCCCGTCCTGAAGCTAATACATACATAAGATGGTTCGCGATGAAGAGGCGGGAAGCAAGGGATTGGTTGGGTAAGGAGCAAAGATAACACGGTAATTATTGTGACGATAGTCAAACGAATACATGAGGAGAGATTGGTAACATTATTTTGTCTTAATTATATTGTATGAAGTATTGGCGAAAGCCTAATATTAAATAAACGTTGTTTTTGTTTGTCTTATTTTGACTATGGAACTGATACTGATACTTGTCATAGCAGACCTGCCTACTTTAGATGGGAAAATAAAAATCGTAGTTTTCAGGGCTAATAAAATCGTAGATATTTTAACTACCCTTTAAAAAAATCACCGGAATTTTCGTCTGTTTTGATAGATATCAAATTTTAAAAAACGAGAAAAAATAATTGGAAACGTAATAATGATGGTGATGGTGGTATAGTGGTAGCGGTGGTGGTAGTAGTAATGGTGATGGTAATATTATTATTATTATTATTATTATTATTATTATTATTATTATTATTATTATTATTATTATTATTATTATTATTATTATTAATATTATTATTATTATTATTATTATTATTATTATTATTATTATTGTTATTATTATTATTATTATTATTATTATTATTATTATTATTATTATTATTATTATTATTATTATTATTATCATTGTTATTATTATTGTACGTATTGGTGGTATTACTATTGTTGTATTTTTTTTTGGTGGTTATTAATGGTATCAGTTTATTGTTTGGTCCCATTTGCCATTATTTTCCACTTTCATGTATGTGGTCATCAAATTGTATGATTAATTGGCGAAAGCCTAAGATTGAATAAATTTTGTAATATCGTATGGTAACCATCATTGTCGACGACATCGTCGTTGTCATCATAATCATCATCATCATCATCATCATCATCATCATCATCATCATCATCATCATCATCATCATCATCATCATCATTAACAACAACAACAACAATATTAACAACAAGTACAACAATAGAAATAAAAACAATATCAACATCACCATACAATTTCCGTCATCGTCTCCACAACTATCATTCTAACCAACAGCACCACCAAAACCACTACCATAATTACCCCTCACCGCCTCGTCTTCCTCCTCCTCCTCCACCACCACCACCACCGCTACCACTATTCCAACCACTACCACCACCGGCACAATCATTCTGACCACCAAGACAGCAGTAAAAATTATGCAATTTGAGCTCTGAATGAAACTCGAGTCATATCGCTGTTGTTGCTTCTCCATGAAAACTTTAAGGTTACTACGTACTACTGAAAACCAGAAATATGTAAAAGCAATATTAATATCGCCGTTGAGGGATTAAAGCATCTCTTTAATTTTTCGAGTGAAGGAAATGGACTTGTATTGTCAAGGTGTTGTCGCATTATGTCTCGTCGCTTTATTTTTTAGTTGTATTCTCTTTCGTGATTCATTTTTGATTACGTTTGGAAGAATTAAAATCTACTGGTATTGTCATTTCATTGTGAATGTGATTATTGGTGGTTGAAATATTTTTTGTTTAAAGGCGAAAAAAAAATCAAAAAAAAATTTTATTAAAAAAAAACCAAAAAAATAAAAAATAAAAAATATATATCATATATAATATATATATATATATATATATATATATATATATATATATATATATAAAATATATATATAT
>NC_088365.1:46187772-46197772 GCF_034508935.2 Berghia stephanieae | reverse complement strand
GGTGACAGAATGTGAGTAAAGAGCCTTTTCCAAGGACTCAACTATGCGCCGAGCGCGAGGCTCGAACCCAGGACCTTCCGATCCGAAAGCGAGTGTCATTCCACTAGACCGCAATATCAATCAGACTATAAACGTTCAAGGTTACACATGGTTTTTTAGAGTTTTTTTTTTTTTTGGTGGGCTTTGAATGTTGGTATGCGTTATAACCGGCTGGCAGATGCTGTGAGTTTTTTACCTAAACACATAGCACCCATAAAAGCATTGGTCTTACACATGAAATAATTTTTTAAAGTAGTCTTTCAGAGCCATTAGGTTCATGGAGCCGGAGTTTATCCCATTTTCTATAGCGTGAAACGGACAATAGCAATTGCTCGCTATCCCTTGGATATGACGCTAGTCTATCGCATAACATATTATAGAGACAATGCTTTTACATATGAATTGATTTTTTAAAAGAAGTCCCTCAGAGCCAATAATTAGGCTTATGGAGCCGGAGTTTATCCCGGTTTTTATAGTGTGAAATAGACATCGCAATCGCTTGCTATCCTTTGGATAGGACGTTCGCATCTCTAACAGACCTAGCTAACCAATCACTGCTGGGTGGACAGGGGGATCAGTAAAAAATATCCACTTCTTCCGGGATCTATCTCGGCCCCTTTTCATGTGAAATGCTCTTCCAATTGAGCTATCGGTGCTACCAGTTGAACACATTTTATTTTTATAATAATATATACTTTACTCATCCAAAACAAATGGAAATTCGTTTATAGACGTGGCATGCATAAAAATGTATAAACACAAAGTTGAGAATCTATGGCGACAATGTATACATATATAATATATGCAAATGTCCAAACATGTAAAAATATACAATCAAGAACCAATAGCAACACTTTATATATTAATTTGATAAATACTCTTCAACAGTCGTAACGTCACTTCCTTCCTAATGACGCATGGTAATGATTTTCTTTGTTTAAAACCAAGATGGCCGCCGTTGCCGGGCGGCGTGACATCAACTTGTGAGTGTATATTTAAAAGATAGTATTTAATTTAAATGACAGTTGTGCGTTAAAAATTCGAACACCATGTGGCAAAAATGAATTAAGGTGACGTGTTGTCTTTGTTTTTATAGATATTTATGTATTTATTTATTTATATATATAACTTATCATTGACTTTGGCTGAAAGCCTCACCTTTAACTCCACATTCTGATTGACACCTATGTTGTTGGGCTTGAGGTCCTGAAAATAAAAGACACTTTATCAGTTAAATCGCAAACACAATCTCTCTCTCTGTCTCTCTCTCTCTCTCTCTCTCTCTCTCTCTCTCTCTCTCTCTCTCTCTCTCTCTATCTATCTATCTATCTATCTATCTATCTATCTATCTTTCTCTCTCATCTCGTCTCACTTTTATATACTCTCTTCTTTCTTCTCCCACCTCTTCTCTCTCCTCTCTCTCTCTCTCTCTCTCTCTCTCTCTCTCTCTCTCTCTCTCTCTCTCTCTCTCTTTCATCCTCCTCCTCCTTATTCTTCGTCTTGTTCTTCTTCTTCTCTATCTCCCCCTCTCTCTCTCTCTCTCTCTCTCTCTCTCTCTCTTTTTTTTTTTTTTCTCCTCCTCCTCCTCCTCCTCCTCCTCCTCTTCTTCTTCTTCTTCTTCTTCTTCTTCTTCTTCTTCTTCTTCTTCTTCTTCTTCTTCTTCTTCTTCTTCTTCTTCTTCTTCTTCTTCTTCTTCTTCTCTTCTTCTACAACTTCTACTACTACTACTACTACTACTACTACTACTACTACTACTACTACATACTACTACTACTACTACTACCACTACTACTACTACTACACTACTACTACTACTACTACTACTACTACTACTACTACTACTACTACTACTACTACTACTACAACTTCTCAATTACTTTTATTGGCATATACAATGAAACGATCCCTTACCCTGTGAATAATCCCAGCTGAATGAATGCACTGGCGACGAAAAACAAGAATCAATTAGTGAATTGATCTATAAAAGGACAACATCAACGATGATGAAAATAATAATAATAATAATAATAATAATAATAATAATAATAATAATAATAATAATAATAATAAAATAATAATAATAATAATAATAATATTAATAATAAAAATAATAATAATAATCAACACGAAGAACTCCTACGGACTACTCGTACTTTTAATTCACTTTTAAGCTTCATATTCACACATTATATCACAGAACCCGCTTATAAAACGATTGGTTACTATTAATTACTATTACCCCACCTCACCTTGAGACCCCGTAGAATCTGGTAGAGAAGAAACTGTATCTGTTCGTCTTCTAGAGTCTGACATTTGAGGACCCCTTGGAGATCAGCATCCATCAGAGGAGTCACCAAGTACCTGGAATTGAGAGTATGCGGTTAGACTAAGGGAGTTAATTTTTTGACATTTTACACGTTTTAGTCCCTTGATTGAAGCATAGATTTCCTCAAAATGGCGACCAATCCTTTTAAAACAATGACACTGTATCGAAAAAAAGCTACAAAGAAAGATATTGAATGCGTGAAAGACATTGATCCATTTCGACATAAAATCGAAAAACTGACAAAGACTTATCAACTATCTATCTACTCATCATCTATCTATCTATCTATCTATCTAATCTATCTATCTATCTATCTATCTATCTAATCTATCTATATCTATCTATCTATCTATCTACTACTATCTCTATCTATCTATCTATCTATCTATCTATCTATCTATCTACATCTATCTATCTATCTATCTATCTATCTATCTATCTATCTATCTATCTATCTACTATCTATATCTATCTATCTATCTATCTATCTATCTATCTATCTATCTATCTATCTATCTATCTATCTATCTATCTATCTATCTATCTATCTATCTATCTATCTATCTATCTATCTATCTATCTATCTATCTATCTATCTATCTATCTATCTATCTATCTATCATCTATCTATCTATCTATCTATCTACTATCTATCTATCTATCTATCTATCTATCTATCTATCTATCTATCTATCTATCTATCTATCTATCTATCTATCTATTATCCATATTATCTATCTATTCTATCTATCTACATTATCTATTATCTAAATCTATCTATCATATTGTGACACATTGTCCATTATTGTTGATTGTTTTTCTATCAACAGTTAATTAATTATATAAAGTCCACTGTCCCTCTTAAAGTCCAGAATTGCAACGTATTGTGCGGATTGATGACAAACATGACATGAATTGAATTGTAGATCAAACGATGCACATAAAATTTATGTGTATATACAGGTCTTTTAATAAACCAGAGCTAGGGGGGAATTAATTTTGGGCTCGGTTCTATAACACCAATATGTCGTTGTAATGGACAATTATTTTGCCTTGGTTTGAGAGTATATTATTTATATTATTTTCATTTCAACAATGAGACCGTTAACAATTTGGACTATCAGACCTGCAAATAAGCACACGTCGGAACAAACCCTTATAATATATAGCAATACCTGGACAAGGAAGTAAGTAGTAGATAGATACCGTGACCAGTTTTATGGCAAAATGCGACACAACCACTTTCTATGCCATTATATAACCGTTGTTATTATTGATACAACTTGTACCATATTCTTCAGTGTGCACACAGTTCAACGGATTTCATGTCTAATTCAACGTCTACGCGTCTTCTTTTCTTTTTTGTCCTTCAGAGCCATTAGGTCCATAGAGACGGAGCACATCCCTGTTTCTATAGCGTGCAACAGACAATAATAATCACCTGCTCCCTTAGATTAGGACGCAAAGTACATTCCGCCAGATCTATAAGACCCAGCTACCCAACCACTGCTGGGTAGACAGCGGAGTCAGAAAGGAAATCTCCGACTTCACTCGGGTTTGATCTCTGTCCCTTTGCTTGTGAAGGGAGTGCTCTACCAACTTAAAATTAGACTAGAGCTTAATTTCAACTTAACCCGTTATCTGCCGTACACTTGAAAAACAAGATTTTAAAATTTGGCCAAAAAACTCATCCTTCAAATATTGATCGATTTAAACGACCCTCATCTTGGCATAAACTCTCAAACCTGGGACTATATAACAGACCTCGTGAGGTCCAAGGTTTGAGAGTTTTTTGCCAAGATGAGGGTCATTTAAATTGATCGATATTTGAAGGACGAGTTTTCTGGCCAAATTCTGCAATACGTATTTTTTCCAGATTATGGCTGTTACCTGGTTAATAATTATTGTGATTTAATTCACTCTATAGAGATCAAAGGCAGAAATATTTTTGCATTTTACGTCATTTAAATAAATCACAACCAAAGGTGAGCGGGGGCTGGGCGGGGGGGGGGGGGGGGGGGGGGGGGGGGGGGGGGGGGGGGGGGGGGGGGGGGGGATCACAATTTTAGGAGGAGAAGGAGGAAGGGTATAAATAACGGGACATGGGTAAGCTTACAGAAAATTATACAATATGTTGCACACGGAACTAGATTTGAATCGTGGTGAGGTGGAATATGCTTCATAAACTTGTATAAAAATTTCTGTTTATTGAATTTTACGCCATTTTAATATAACACTATCATAGGTGAGCTGGAAAGGGGAGAGAGAGAGAGAGAGAGAGAGAGAGAGAGAGAGAGAGAGAGAGAGAGAGAGAGAGAGAGAGAGAGAGGAGATCACAATTCTAAGACTAGGAAGGGTAATGAGATCTCTAAAGAATAATTTTTTGAAATGTCCCATTGAAGCTTTTATAGAACCTGAAAATACAAAAATGGTTCACGCTGAATAATATTATGCTAAAGATACTATGCGCTTGGCTAAGAAGCTCACAACATTGCCATCCGGAAGTATAACGGACCAACAACACACGAAACTATGTGTAACCTTGAACGATTATAGTCTGGTTAAAACAGTTTAGAAGCAATAACAAAGACCTGAGTGACGTCAACTTCATACTATCTATATAAAAGCCCTATGTTTCTAAGGGTCATTGGTTAATCAAAATTTTAAGGAAAACATAGAAAAAAAACATTGCGCTGTGACCTAAATGCACTCATTTGGAGTTTTGGTTACCGAATGCAATGGGGACGATCCATATTATTTCTTCACGTGCTCAGTCATTGGTCACATTGCAAAATGTGCTCAAATTGTCCTAGAGACATAATAAAAAGTGTTGACAGTGTCAGAAATATCCAACATCACAATATAGGTCATTTTGTTCAGCTTGACTTTTGGGTATGTTTACAACTTTCATAAACAAATCGTTTTAATTATTTTTTAAAATTGAGCTTTTTATCGTGTAATATCCACTTAACGTACTCAAAGCGCTTTACAAAGGGTCCCTGACCAACAGCATCACGTAACATGTAGAACGAGACATTATGACGCCTGTTAGGCGATAATATTACAATTTTTTCCGACAGAGATAACGCTGTTGACGGCCAGGCACTCATAATACACCTGAGTACGGCGAGAGAATGTGAGTAAAGAGTCTTCTCCAAGGACTCAACGATGCGCCGAGCGAGGCTCGAACACAGGACCTCCGATCCACAAGACCACATAGCCCGCATTTTAGTAGCATTTTGAGTCATAAAAACCTGCAAATAAGCGTACGTGACAGAACTCACATTTTCATGATCGAAGTGTTTCAGCATCAGAATTTCTCTGTACGTCCTTTTGGCAAAAATCTCGGACTGGAACGGTCTGGCCATTTTCTTGAGGGCCACTCTGGTCTTGCTGACTTCGTCATCACAGGCACTAGAGAATAAACAAAAAAAGAAGTAGAAAGTTGTTTAAAGGTTTAAGATTTAGATCTTGAAATCTTGAAGTCCAGGGTTTTTTAAGAATAAAATCCCCGAGCTTCGATTCAAAGCGACGTGCACGTTTTGGTAGGTCTGACAACCGAACGCAATTATGGATTGATTTAACATTGTTGTGATGGACAATATTTTGCTTTGCTTTAAGAGTATTTTCCATCACAACAACAATAAGCCCATAAAATTTTCTGGGTTATCAGACCTGCAGATAAACATACGTTGATTTAAAGATAAGAGAAATTACCTGCACTAGGATGTTCAGGGTTTTCCCAATGTATCTAATTTTAATTGTAGTAACATTTTGACGACGGCAAACCAAAAAGCTTATATTATATATAGTTTATATATATGTAATCTTTTTGCGACAAACCAAAAGGCGAGAGGGAGGGGTGGGGTGGGGGGGGGGGGGGCGAATATATAAAGAGGGTAAAGAACGAATTAAATAGATACAGTCAAAGAAGAGAGCTGGAAAAGGAAAGTGTGTAAGCGTGTATGTCAATGTCGTGGGGAAAGGGGGGAAGAGGGTGTGTTGAGTGGTAAAGAGTTAGAGAGAGAGAGAGAGAGAGAGAGAGAGAGAGAGAGAGAGAGAGAGAGAGAGAGAGAGACAGGGAAAGAGGGGGGGGGGATAAAAAGAAGGAGAGTACTGGAGAAATATGCGAGAAAGATGGGGAAAGAAACAGTGGGTAGAGAGAGGCAGTAAGAGAAAGAGAGAAGGGGGGAAATGTGTATGTTTGTGAATGTGAAAGACTGAGAGTGAGATAGTTAGATAGATAGTTAGATAGATAGATAGATAGATTCGCTCTCTCTCTCTCTCTCTCTCTCTCTCTCTCTCTCTCTCTCTCTCTCTATTTGTTTATTTCTTTCTACCTATTTATCTCTCTCCGTGTGTTCATTCATCTATTCATATGTGTATGAGCCACATTAGTTACACGACAATATAATAAGTGTCAACTTTAAAGTTCACGATGACATCTGAATCTGATTTTCCATTGTCTCTACTACAAAGAGAAATCATTGCACTGCCGTAGTTTAGAAAAAAAAAAAAAACAATATTTAAAAATTTGGCCAGAAAACTGGCCAATATGAATATGGGTTTTTTTTTTCTCCAGAGTACGGCTGTACAGAGGACAAGAGGTACCTACGTAGTAATTTCACATTGCGACCATTTAACATAATACGTAGGTAGACGCGACTCTCTCTTCTCCATCCACTCAAATGGGTCAAGTGGGGACAAAGAACAACCCTTTATCTTGCCATATTCTAACACATCTTTTTTTAAAAAATATTTTGGATAAAAAACGTCCACTTCAAAAATTCATTGGCCACATTATGATGACTCCCGCCAGCCGGTCCGACTAATTGGATTCAATAGTCTAATGTCACGTCGCCCAGCAATGGCGACCATCGTGGTTCTAAACAAAGAAAATCGGTACCTTTTATTCTTCATGCTGGCTAGAACTTTTCATGTCTTGTGATCAGAATGTGTAAAAGTCAAAACATGATCAGATTTATAATGGGTTTTTTTTCCTCTGGATACGCTTTTATGCTCGTCGGAGAAATATTTCATAAGGGCGTCCGCCATTGTTCTGATAGTTTAGAGCCGGTTACTAAGTTGCCATGCGTCATTACGAGGGAAGTGACGTTACGACTGTTGAAGCGTATTGCCGTCTGGAGGTCATCTAAAGCATTCTCAAGCCATCCGGAGGCCCTCAGACCTGTACGAAACTTTCCAGAAATCGTCCCCTTCCGAAAGCTCCTCGTTCTGCACCGGACGGCAATTAGTAGGACCCCCCGCCAGCATGTGAAAAAAATCTTAAATTTAAGCCATTTAAAAATAATTATATTTTTGAGAAGTTGACGGTTATTTAGAAGCTCAAGTTTTTAAAATTATCCATTACTTTATTTACATCGAACAATATTTGAAATTAAAGTTTTCTAACCAAAATATAAAATAGGCGTTTCGTCAATGGCAGTACCTGGTATTGTTTTGAGGTGAAAAACAAATTATTTTTATAAAAAACTCTACTGGCAGGTCAATAATAATAAGTAACAAAGTGGTGTTCGTCACGTGACCGACCATGTATTACTAAAAGGAATTCCTTTCTAAAATATACAGTATACGCGCATGCGCATTATGTCAGTTGACCGGAATTTTTTTTAATCGGTTAATGTGACATTTAATAATGTTTGTTTTTTTAATACCCTAACTAATCATGTATATAATAATACACCAACTAGTCGACGTGTACATATACAGGTCTGACAGTCCAACCCAATTATGGGCCTAGTTTAACGTTGTTGTATTGGACAATACTTTGAGCCATTTTTGTTTTTTTTTAGATTTCATTACAACAATGAGCCCATAATGGTAGATACTTTTAAACTGAGATAATGAATTGGGTTTGTTGTGAATGAAATTTATTGTATTCAAGTATCGTAACTTGTATCGTCCACCTGATGTAGTATCGTTCACAACTTCATCTAGCGTCTGTTCTACTGGCTACCTTGTTGCGAGTCATTCTGTATCCAACCGTCATCCTGTACACATGTGTCTTATGTTATGTTGTTTAACCCTCTCCTTACCAACAATAGGAAAATCGTCACGTTACGATACAAACCAACATTTTTCTTATTCAAATTTCTCTTGTACATCATAAAATTTAAAGAAAACGAACAGTGTGTTGTAGAGCATGTTTTACTAAAGAAATTATGTATGGCAAGAACTTACTGCTATTGTGTTTGAGTGATAAAAAATCTATTTTTCTGTTAGTTGGGTACGAAGTTTTGGGAAAAATCCTGAAAATGGCTGGTAAGGAGAGGGTTAATAAAGGTTCTTTACTGTAACAATTTGGTTTGTTGATTCTTGGAATAATACGTCTTATCAAATAATGATCTAAGAACACAACAGGGTTATCAGATAAGCACACGTCTCTACTATCTAGTGCATTTGTCGCACACTTCCGTCCACTATGCACACTGTACTTTGCAATTAGTGAGCGTGGCCAGTAGTTACCGGATGGGAGGAAATTATCGCAAAAGTCAGGTCTAGGCTTTGAAGCTTTGGATAAGGAAAGTTATACACATTACTTTAAGCCACACAACTCAAGCGTAAATGAGTACCAGAAATGTAGACGGTGAAAAATAATATTACAAAAATGCTAGAGATTTTAAAATAATAAACAAACAAACATACAAAAAGTGCCTATAAGGCAGCAGCCTCTTATGGTTTTCCCTACACATACGCAAAGTCCGGTCCGCATTCGTGTACCGTCGCGAACCCGCCTGGTAGCATCGTCACAACACACCATTCGACTAGATGCTCTGTCGTTTCGGGTTCTTGCCCACATAAGGGCGAATTATTGTACTGAGTGACAAAAAAAATAAAGGTTTCGTGCGACGTGCACTTATTTGCAGGTCCCATAACCCAATTCCTAATGGGTTCATTGTTGTAATGGAAATCTTTAAAAAATGACGCAAAATTATTATCCATTACATAAATTTAAACTAGGCCCATAAGTGGGTCAGGATGTCAGACCTGCATATATGTGCACGTCAGTTTCATGTTATATCTTGCTTCTTAAGAGACATAAAGGGCATTTAATGTGAATCTTGAACCGTTTTGACGGTAATCGCGTTATTATTTCGAGTACCGAGTACCGATGGACACGACATCCTTCTAGCTCAAATGCCACATCCGAATAAGATGGCTGATAGTCAAGTATGTATATTATTAGGCTGCCTCTATTCTCAAACCCCCCCCCCCCCCCCCCCGGGCCGATTGGATTACCGAAAAAAACGTCGCCGGCTTTTTGCGATTTGGATTTGATTGATTTTTTTTTTTTTCGTGCAACTTGTGACAAGAAACTTAACAAATTACTGAATTACAACCTTTGGATTAAACATACAACAATTGTGGACTACTATTATGAAGACTAGCATCCGGGGGTAAGAATAGTCACTTCGATATTATTATTATTATTATTAGTCCCATACGTCATCATTGCCTTATTAAGCACCACCCACTTACCTCCCCTGACACCAGAGACAACAAATGTCAAGAGAGGATTTACTCATAAATCCAAGTAGGATAGGGACGACCTTGAGGCTGGAGGAGGCTGCAGGTCATTGAATAGATAGTTCGAAGTTGACATCACTCAGGCCT
>NC_088365.1:46170272-46182772 GCF_034508935.2 Berghia stephanieae | reverse complement strand
AAGAAGAAGAAGAAGAAGAAGAAGAAGAAGAAGAAGAAGAAGAAGAAGAAGAAGAAGAAGAGAAGAAGAATTAGACGACATGACGCCAGGTACTCAATTTGCACCTGAGTACGGTGAGAGAATGTGAGTAAACAATTGGCTCAACTAACTATGCGCCATGCGCTCAGAGCAGGACTCGAACCCTGGACCATAAGAAGATCCTGAAGGCGAGTGTCATACCACCGAGACCACATAGCCACACCCTGAATCACGGAACCACCGACAGAGTTAGGGGGTGATGTCAAGCTGGACAGGAAATTAAAAATAATATTATGTACAACCGTTCAGTTATCGCCTGGATGTATATCACGTGTCTAGATCCAGCTGATATCACATAAATTAATGTCTGTCTGGTTGGAATGGGGAGCGATCTTTGCCGCTATGTGGTCTTATGTTATGACACTCACTTTCAGATCGGAAGGTCCTGGGTTCGAGCCTCGCTCGGAGCATAGTTGAGTCCTTGGAAAAGACTCTTTACTTACATTCTCTCACCGTCATGAGGTGTAAATTGAGTAGGCCTGGCCGTCAACAGTGTTGTCACTGTCCGGAAAATTGTAATATCGCCTTACAGGCGTCATGTTTCGTCCTACATGTTACGTGTTGCTGTTGGTCAGGGACCTTTGTAAAGCGCTTTGAGTGGATATTGCGCTATATAAAAGCTCAAGTTTTAAAAAGCTCAAGAGCTTTATTCATGTTTTTGTCCAACCTCGTCATCGATCACATGATTTCTTGCTGTATAGCGATTGGACGTTTTTCAACAAATGTAAACACGCTGCTAGCTGTGTTTATGAAAGTTTCTAAACATACCCATGAGTCACGCTGAGCAAAATGACCAATAATTGTGATGTTGAATATTTAATTCTCAACTGTGAACACGTTTCACTATGTGGGTCACTTTGAGCACATAAATATTCCAATATGACCAATGACCTCGAGCACATGGAAAGGTAATATAGATCGCTCCCATTAATAGCCGATACTTAGAACATTTCCGCTAAAATTCCAAATACAGAAATTATAAAAAATTATTAGAATTTTCATAACCAATAAGAAAGACAGTAGATAGGTCGGAACCACATATTCAGTTTAATCTGCCAGATTTTTATGATTGATTCTTGACAATAAAAACTGAAAAATAATACATGTAAAAACGAGGAGGGGGAAGAGAGAGAGAGAGAGAGAGAGAGAGAGAGAGAGAGAGAGAGAGAGAGAGAGAGAGAGAGAGAAGGAGGGGGGGGGGTTATATAACAGATCTAACATTTTTATTCTGACATAGAACATCTATCTCACCATCGGTATCATTTTTATAATTCAGTATTTTAAAAAGTCAAATTAAACAAACGGACAACTCTCACTCTCATCCACGTCAATGCTTGCATGGTATTTTGACATAGGAGTCGGAAGTGATTTAGTCATCAAAACGTGCCAAATGTTTAGACAGAGATTGATGTGGCACATTATGTTAGAGGCAACAACGGGCTTTGCCTTTGCTATGTTTTCAGTGTAAAAATGGAAGCGTTTACACATTCAGTCATTGAACTCAGCAACTACCTACTCGGAAAAAAAAAATTCAAGAGACGGGATGCTATCTTCGATACGAACAAGCTACGTGCAGATCACAGAATCGATTACTACTACTACTTAAAGTTTATTCGAGCACATCAGAAAATATCCATACATGATTTTATTCTCGAGCATCAATCTGTCTTATTTTTATTTTTTATTTTTCTCTTTTAAATAAGTGAGGTGTCTTTTTCAGTTGCCAATATATTTATTTGTCAGTGTGTACTGTGAATCCTTCCCACGTCCACGCCCAGCTTTTTACGTGGTCTATCATTATTTCAAAACTTGTCAGAATATTTCCTTGACCCATGAAATATCAGTTGACGGTCTTTGTTTTGCATTCACGTGAACTCAGCTCCATTAGTATATTATTAGTATTACACATAGATAATACACTACGCTGATCTTACATTTGTCACGGATGTTTTAAGTACTTCTTCTATTTCGGGGACAGCTGGACATCGGGATGGAAACAACACCATTGAGAACTCGGACAACCCTTTCTCATTCTATGAGTAAGAAGCAAGAAGTTCCTACACACTCTGTTCACCTAGGTAAGAAGCGATTATCCCATCACTTCCAGTTGGGCGATTCCTGTTCTCGTGACAGATCATGATGCGTAAATATATACATAAACGTATACACTCAACCAGCTTTGCCCAAGTCAGAAATAGCCACGAAAGCTGACGCATAGTTGACGTATATTCCTACGCCAACATCTATAAAATATGTTACGAAATCACTGTATATATATATATATATATATATATATATATATATATATATATATATATATATATATATATATATATATGTGTGTGTGTGTGTGTGTGTGTGTGTGTGTGTGTGTGTAGGTATATTTTCTTCAGAGATTTAGGTCAGTTAAAAAAGAAGTATATTATTCTTTGCGATAATATACTATATTATTTCTTTTGTAAATGAATCGAGTCCCCAGACAAACAAGCCAGGTTTGAGTCCACAATAGTCTCTCTCTCTCTCTCTCTCTCTCTCTCTCTCTCTCTCTCTCTCTCTCTCTCTCTCTCTCATATATATATATATGTATATATATATATACATGAGTATGTGTGCGTGTGTTTAAACTACATTACATAATGATGCAGTACAGGGACGGGTCAGATATGTTGCGATAAATGGCTCCCAACATAACATGTCACTGAACGTGTTCAACATCGCTTGACTTGCCTGTCAACTCAAAACGCTGTGTCTACCACTTGGACGCCAGTGACACCGCGCATTTCATTTGATGCTGCGTTTAAAAGTCAGGTGTCTCTTGAACTTTGAACTCTTTAAACTTACCCAAAATCAGAGCTGCCTACTTGAAATCTAAAAAACTTCGTAGTTTGTATGTTTGTTTTTAAGGGGTTTAAGGCGCTTGCAACAAATTTAGGTCATATCAGTGCCAGTAAAAAGGAAGTAAATTGGATAGTAAGAACAGTCTATATATATATACAATTAAAAGACTTGAAAAAAGTAAGATAAAGGGGAAGTGGTTCAAATAGGGAACAGATGTAGATTCCAAAAGCACACTATCAGAGTACTTAGTTTCAGATCACCCAAAAGTCTTACCAAGACACCGGCACAAGATTCCACTAAGAGGAATACACTCAAATGTTTGTAAATCACATGTTAAATATTAAAATAATAACAGTATATGACAGAGAGACGATTTACAATTTTTAAAAATATCACCTCCCAAAACTATAACTATACATTTGACTGTTTCCATCACAGCAAAGGACTCCGGTCAGGGTCAGGAGAAAACTAAGTAAACTCCTTCCAAGACAAATACAGAAACCATTTGAAAAACAGGAAAAGTACGAATGTGAATCGAAACAAAAAAGAAAAATCCACTTTAAATAGCTTTAGAAATAAAGAATTTGCCATCAGCAAGATCCAAAAATGCTCCTGAGTCCCGAATATAGGTTCTGAGGAACGAAACTTTCCTTTTCAAAAAGATTTATTGAGTCAAAGAGGCGAATGCAGTTCTGTAGCTGGAGTCAAATATTCGTATTTCTACGAATTATTCGTAGTACTAAGCAGGTCTGCCCTCAATGTGTTGAGCACAATTTTGGTTTGCATGCACTCAACAATCGTGCTTTATCGTCTGACTATAATATACGAGTATACAGTCAGTAAATTAAATAGATAAGTATCTAAGTGTAGCAGCCACTTCACGCAAGGGACTACCGTTGTCCCGACCTGCCTAGTATACTACGAAAAATTCGTAGAAATATGAATTTTTGGCTCCAACCACAGAGCTGCATAGGTCTCTTTGTAGTCTAAATAAATTATGTGGAAAAGGAAAGTCGAGCTTATTCGAACAAATTCTGGACTTTGGATCATTTTTGGATCATGCTGAGAGCAAACTAATTATTTCTAAAGCTAGTAATAGTGACTTCTTTTTTTTTCCCTTGGAACCTACGAATTTTTGACTCCAGCTACAGAGCTGCATAGGTCTCTTTGACTAAATAAATCTTGTTGAGAAGGAAAGTCGAGCTTCTTAGAACCTATATTATACAGGACTTTTGGATCATGCTAAAAGCAAATTATTTATTTCTAAAGCTATTTATAATAACTTTTCTTTTTTCCCCCTTGGAAACTACGAATTATTGACTCCAGCTACAGAGCTGCATAGGTCTGTTTGGGAAAGTCTAGCTTCTTAGAACCTATATTCAGGACTTTGGAGCACTTTTGGATCACGCTGAGAGCAAATTATTTATTTCTTAAACTATTTATAGTGACTTCCCCCCCTTGTAAACTATGGATTTTTGAAATTTCAAGTAGCCAGCTATGTCGTTGTCATACACTATTGTAGAGTTGGTTAAGTGACATGTGAGTGGTGTCAGCGCTCCATCCATAACTCGCTGATATTTATTTTTTTACAATCTAACTGCCCTACTCTGGAAAGATTCATTTTGAAAGATGGCAAAGTCACCGATTTGATTCATCTTAACAACACAACTACATTATCTCATTTATCTGTAGTGTTTCATTCATCCTGTCTTGTTGATAAAGGGGAAACCCGAAACGTCCATTTGATCTGGGGGGTTTTTTGTAATTAAATTGAAGATTACATTCAATTTAATATTGTTATTTATGTACTATGTATGGAAAGACACGGTATATTTTAAAATAAGGCCAGAAAACGTGTCCTTCAAATTAAATATCGATCGGTCTTGGCAAAAGCTCTCAAACCTGGGACCTCGCCAGGTCATCACAAGAAATCACGTGAAAAACGATTTGTTTTTAAAATTTCTCATATCAACACATCTTTACGTTACTCAATGTTTGTACTTTTAACTTTAATGCATTGTTTTTGTGCAGTCCATTTTTAAAAGAAAAAATAAACATCTTACAACTTTGGTTTTTATTTAAAGACAAAAGAATGAAAACTTTTAAACTAGTGGAACATAGATCGGTGACTTTGTCATCTTTTTTAATGCTTTGAAATAGATCGGGTAACATTTTTAGCATTTTTCAAGAAAAAAAAATACATAGCAAAATATTTTCGGAAAGTATAGATGAATCACTGAAGGCATGTGTTCTATCCCGTTTCAACAGTCATGACGTCACTTCCCTCGAAATGACGCATAGTAACTGGTTCTAAACTATCGGGAATACTTCTCCGACGAGCATAAAAGTGTATCCAGAGGAGAAAAACATTATAAATCTGATCATGTTTTGACTTGAATACATTCTGCTCAGATGACACGTGAAAAAGATCTAGCCAGCATGGAGAATAAAAGGTACCGATTATCTTTGTTTAGAACCAAGCTGCACGTTGCTGGGCGGACGTGACATCATACTATTGAATCCTATTCGGAAAGTAAGTAAGCAAAAAGATTCTTCTTCTTCTCTACACGTCCTCTCAATTTTTACCTTTAGTTGGAAGCGGTTGACAATCTGACAGTTTTTACATTTCTAGGAAATTGAAATAAAACGCACCAAAGACCTTATAAAATACTCTGTGTAGGCCGATTTGAAATCCGCTTACTTTTGAATGGCACTGACAGGTTGAAGAGACATGGGCTTTTGGTAGCGATTATTAACATTAAACTTCTATCACGATGTTTGATGCAGCATGCACAAAAATAGCAGGCTTTACAATTTTGGGCTTGATTTAACATTGGAATGAACGATATAATATTATACATATATATATATATATATATATATATATATATATATATATATATATATATATATATATATATATATAAATATATTATATATATATATATATATATATATATATATATATATAATATATATAATGTGTGTGTGTGTGTGTGTGTGTGTGTTTGAGAGAATATTTTTAATAACAATAGGCCCATAACAATATGGGCTATCAGATCTGCAAATAATAAGCACACGATGATTTATTGAAGTAATCTAATATAGAGGGAACAAAGTTGACGCCACTTAGCTCTTTGCTCTTTGGTAGTCCTCAATAAATAATAAATAATAAATTGTATTAATCGGACTATGAACATTTAAGGTTACACACAGTTTTGTGTGATGGTATGTATAAATTGGATGGCTGGCAGATGCTGTGAGTATTTTACCTTAACGCACAGCATCAATAATTCTTCAATCGATATTTTATTATTGTTGTTTTAATACATCTGTATATAGAGCGTGACAATCGTGAAAAATGAGGAACTTATTTTATCTTGATTCACCGGAATTTTTTAAGGGTGCTCTAGTTCTTGTGAAAAACCAGACGACATCTGTGCAACAAAATTTAATTGTATCTCGCATAACGCATGGATCATTTGTTTGTTCAGCATGAACAGGGATCGGGTAGCTTGTCTAGAACGAAGATAACGTCACTCGGGTCTTTGTTATTGTTTTTTTGCCATCCGCGTTTATGAGTAATTCTCACTAAACTCTATTAACCAGACTATAAACGATCATGGTTACACAACGATTTGTGTGTTGTTCCGTTATACTTCCGGATGGCAATGGTGTGAACTCCTTACTATCTACATATTTATTGGGCCTGGTTAGTGAAGAGAACTCTGCCATTGATGGACAAGCCAAGCGCTCTATGAAGGCGATAGTAATTAATAACGGAGAATGTCTATTTTCATGTCACAGAAACCGGCACAAACTTCGACTCCACGGGCCACAGACCGCATTGCTCCTTGATAAAATTATATATATATATTTTTCCAGTATAATTATGATAATAATTTTACTTTAAATATTTTACAAAAAGCTCCTTTTCTCAAAAAGTTTAACACTATCATTTCATGGTTTCTGTTTTATATATGAACAAGATATTGAAGTGGGTTAATTTCTATATCTGAAAGTGAAGAAGGAATAAATAAAATACAATTATTTCTTGCTCAAAGTTCTTATTGCTTATCATTTCAATTCTTATTTTTAAAAATATTTCTATTTTTTTTTTTTTTTATTTATTTTATTTAATTTTTTTTAATTTGTTTTTTTGTTGTTTTTTTTTTTTTTTTTTTTTTTTGGGGGGGGGGGGGGGGGGAAGAGCATTTATCACAACATACTACCATTTTGAGACGATGGGTAACATAGGATTATTTGTGAAGAAGGAAGTATAAAAATAAAAATAGCTATACATCTAATCTTGAGAGATAAAATTATAACCCATGACTCATTCCAGACAGTAGAATAATATGAAAATAATACAGGTTTTAATCCCGAGGAAAATCGAGGGAGGCTTTAGCCTACATCAGACCTGCCTTGTACTACGAAAAATTCGTAGAATTACGAACTTTTGGTTCTATCTACAGAACCGCATACAGGTCTTTGACTCATTAAATCTTGTTTAAAAGGAAAGTCTAGTTCCTTAGAACCCATATTGGGGACTTTGGAGCATTTTTGGATAATAATGATGAGGGTAAATTATTATCTTGCAAAGCTATCTACAGTGACTTTTTCTTTTCTTTTTTTTTCCCTTGGAACTACGAATTTTTGAAATTTCACGTTAGCAGATCTGGTCTACATAATATGCATTGCGGAACAAAATTATCAACAAATTTTGCTATGGGATATAAAAAGCATGATCGTTGCTTAGTTACCGAGTGTTTTGTTTATTTTGTTTTATCTGTTTGTGTTTGTTTAAAAATGCAATTCCTTTACTCGCCAGGTATTTACATTTGTAACCCATCGTCCTAAAACGGTGTTATGTCGGTATAAATCACACCCCGAAACTCCCCCCCCCCCCCCTTACCAAACGACCTGCCTACGACTACGAAAAATTCGTAGAATTACGAAATTTCGTTTCCAGTTGCAAAACTCCATGAGCATCTCTAAGTCAATAAAACTTATTTTAAATGAACGTGGATGCCAGGCTACATCATTTTAAGGATTTTGAAGTGTTTTTTGTTCTTTGTGAAAGTAAGTTGTGGATCTATAAAGTCAATTATAATGACTACAATTTTTATCTCATAAAAACTACGAATTTTTTTATTTTCTAAGTAGGCAAGTCTGGCTTTTATATAACGCAATATCCACTAAACGTGCTCAAAGCGCTTTACAAAAGGGTCCCTGACCAATAGCAACACGTAACATATAGAACGAGTCATGGAGCCTGTTAGGCGATATTACAATTTTATTTTCCCGACATGGACAACGCTGTTGACGGCCAGGTATTTATTTTACACCTGAATACGGTGAGAGAATGTGAGTACATAGCCTATTCCAAGGACTCAACTATGCGCCGAGTGAAGCGAGGCTCGAACCCAGGACCTTCCGATCCGAAAGCGAGTGCCATACCACTAGACCACAAAGTCTAGCTTCTTAGAACCCATAAGACTTCTTCGAGACGATGGGTCACATATGTCAAGTTAGTGTTTTTATCTGCAATAACAGAGATAAAAGAATTTTGATGGAATAAAGTTTACGTTGCGTAGGTAACTCTTTGCACGTAACACACCGTGCTGCAGGCAGACCTGCCTTGTACGACGAAAAATTCGTAGAAATACGAATTTTTGTCTCCAGCTACAGAGCTGCATAGGTCTCTTTGTAGACTCAATAAATTATGTGGAAAAGGAAAGTTGAGCTTCTTAGAACCTATATTATTCAGGACTTTGGGGCAGTTTTGGATCATGCTGAGAGCAAATTGTTTATTTCTAAAGCTATTTAAAGTGAATTTTTCTTCTTTTTTTTTCCCCCTTGGAAACTACGAATTTTTGACATTTCAAGTAGGCAGCTCTGCTTTTGGGTACGAAACAAAGACCGTACAGCTGAGCCACGCTGGTCTCGACATAATACTTCTTTGAGACGCTGGGTCACATATGTCAAGTCAGTGTTTTTTCATCTGCAGTAACAGAGATAGAAGAATTTTGATGGAGTAAAGTTTATGTAACTCTTTGCAGGTAGCACACCTTGCATGCAGGTAGACCTGCCTTGTTCTACGAAAAAATCGTAGAAATACGAATTTTTGTCTCCAACTACAGAGCTCTTTGACTCAATAAATCTTGTTGATAAGGAAAGTCTAGCTTCTTAGAACGATATTCAGGATATTGGATCATTTTTGGATCATGCTGAAAGCAAATTGTTTTTTTGTTTTTTCTAAAGCTATTTAAAGTGAATTTTTCTTCTTCTTTTTTGTTCCCTTGCTGAGCCACGATGCCCTCGGCATAATATTACTTCTTTGAGAGACGATGGGTCACATATGTCACGTCATTTTTTTATTTATTTATTTTTTTTTTTTTTTTTAATCTGTAATAAGGGAGATAAAAGAATTTTGATGGAATAAAGTTTACGTCATATGTGTTGCAGGTAAGTCTTTGCCCGTAATACTTTGTATGCAGGCAGACCTGCCTAGAACTACGAAAAATTCGTAGAAATACAAATTTTTGGCTCCATCTACAGAACTGCATTCGCCACTTTGACTCAAAAAATATTGTTGGGAAGGAATGTTTAGTTCCTTGGGAACTATATTCAGGACTCAGGACCATTTTTGGATCATGCTGAGGGAAAATTGTTTATTTCTAACGCTATTTAAAGTTGTTGTTTTTTTTTCTATTTTCCCCCCTGGAAACTACGAATTTTTGTCATTTCAAGTAGGCAGTTGGCATACAGGTAAACACACTTTACAGGTAATAAACACAAAACACCCTCGTGCTTTTCTTGGAGAACCATCGTGCAGGTGGTATCAAGGGATGACAAATTACGTTTCAAAACTTTGACTGATAAGCTGATGAGTTCCATGTTCGTGGATTTGAGATCAAAATATCTATCTCTCTATAATATATCCATTCATCCATTTATACACACAAACACACACACACACACACACACATATATATATATATTATATATATATATATATATATATATATATATATATATACTCTTCTTTCTCTCTCTCTCTCTCTCTCTTTCTTTCTCTCTCTCTCATTCTTTCTTTCTTCCTTTATCTCTCATTCCAGCCTTTTCACACACACCGACACAAGCGAACACTGGTGAAATAAAAAATTATAAAAAATAAAAAGCAGGACAACAAAGGTGATCCGTCGACCAAAACCAAAACATGCTTTTGTGAAAGTGTTCACCTTGACACGATGTTACCTAGAACCCCATCGCCAGGCCAGCCAATTCGAGATACATAAAAACCTTTTCTTTAACCCTCTCCTTACCACCTACATCAAAATCGTCACTTTTGTTACGACTCAATATACCTTATTTCTTATTCAGGTTTATTTTGTACATCACAATTATCTTTGTTTGATTAATAAGAAAATAAAGATGTTTTGTAGAGAGCTTGTTTGAGTTTAAAAAATCTATTCTTCTGCAGGGTAAACCTGCCACTTTGGGAAAAACTGAAAATGGTCGGTAAGGAAAGAGTTAATTCGTTAAAAAAAATGCTTTGTTTGTGATTCGGACATTTTTTTTTTCCTTTCATAATATCATGGAAACTAATCTTGAACAGACCTGTCCTGGTAAATTGGTTATGGTGGTGTGCCAAGTTGAAAAATCTATTACTTTTAGCAAGGATATATAAGTAATAATAATATATAGTAATAATAATAATAATAATAATAATAATAATAATAATAATAATAATAATAATAATCAACACATAAACAAAGTTTTAGAAAATCGCGGGATTACTCTTCAGATTGGATTAACTAAGGCCCCTTCTAAAAATTGGGAAAAGAATTTGAACGCTTCATTTTGTATATCACCACCATTAACATCATCATCGCCGTCCTCTTCAATTTATTCCATACATGTGTCTCGACAGTAATCTCCATGTCAATGGCCTCTTGTAACCAATAACATCTGGGTCAAGTCTTGTGTACACATTCATTTATCAGATAACTGTAATGTCATTGGAAAAATAATGGTTGTTGTAGCTCGTATCACATAAAAAGCCTCCCCCCCCCCCCTTATCCACCCCATCGGCACATATTAAAAAACTGAGCTTTAATATAGCGCAAATCCAATAAACGTGCTCAAGGAGTTTTACAAAGGGTCCCTGGCCAACAGCAACACTTAACATGTAGGACGGAACATGACGCCTGTTAGGCGATACTATAATTTTTTCGGACAGAGACAACGCTGTTAACGGCCATGTACTCATTTTACACCTTAGTACGATGAGAGAATGTGAGTAAAGAGCCTTTTCCAAGGACTCAACTATGCGCCGAGCGAGGCTCGAACCCAGGGCCTTCCGATCCGAAAGCGAGTGTCATCCCACAAGACCACATAGCCGCACATATCTATCCATTTATCAGATAACTAAAATTTCACAGAAGTTTTTAAAAATGCTTGTGGCGTGTATCATAAAAAAAAGCTTTCTGAAGAAGCGTGTATGAAAAGGTGAATTTTTTAATTCAGAAAAGTGAGTGGAGCAGGCACTAATGTTGATAACAACAAGAGATGAAGCGAGTAGGAAAGTGCCAGAAGACAATAGAGAATAAAAATTTCGCGGCGGTGATGGGGGTTTGAACCCGCGACCTTATTGGTACGACAACTCCGCCTGGCCGGGGAGAGCGTGACTCTACCGTATGAGTTATCCACGATCCCAAAAGGTGCCGCCAGACAAAGCAAGAAAAATACATTCTACAAGAAAATAAAACCAGCCCACAAAATCATGTCTTTCTCGACTGGTTGAAATCAATACGCGATGATGTTAGATAGGTAATCATTACGTTGATATGCTATCATTTATTTACGACTTACGTTTGTTTTTCGGGAAAATATGAGCGACGGTCTAAAATTGGTGTTACATATGAAGAGGATGATATGTAAAAGTGTATTATTATTATTACTATTATTATTATTATTATTATTATTATTATTATTATTATTATTATTATATATTATTATTATATATCATATCATCTATCATCCATCATCATCATCATCTCATCATCATTATATCATATATTATCTATTATATATTATTATTATTATTATTATTATATTATTATTATAGTATTATTAGTATTAGTAGTAGTAGTAGTAGTAGTAGTAGTAGTAGTAGTAGTAGTAGTAGTAGTAGTAGTAGTATCATTATCATTATTATTATTATTATTAGTATTATTATTATCGATCACTGGACCCTGCGCTGTGTATCCTTGAGCAAGTCACTTCGCCATAGCTCAATTTGCGGTGCTCTAATGCGGCTGACGCCTGGGTTATTCGAGTCTCCCCTTGGAATAGACCGCTGAGAATTATTTAGATTTTTTTTTTTTTTTTTTTTTTTTTTTTTTTTTTGAAGGCGAATGTCAAATCACTAGACCACATACCCCATTCAGTCTTGCGTTTCACGATTTAAACACACGAACACACACACATACCCCCCCCCCCCCCCAACACGCATACACACACATACATACACACACACGCACAATGATAAGCCTTAGAAGTCAAGCCCATAAGTTAAG
>NC_088365.1:46155272-46165272 GCF_034508935.2 Berghia stephanieae | reverse complement strand
ATCGATCTATTTAAACAACCCTCATATTGGCAAAAAAAAAAAACCCAAAAAAACTCTCAAACCTGGAACGTCGCGAAGTCCCAGGTTTGAGAGTTTTTGGAGGTTGATAGGATGAAAGCAAACATGACTCATAGTATTATTGTATAAATTAAAGGAAAGGGGAATACCCTAGAAAATGAATAATCGGAAATTATACAAATTGAAACTTCCGAGCCGCATACCGTTATCGTAGGTGTATAAATACTATTTATAAGTCTATGACCGTCACTAACAGATTATCTACATTACTGCCGTACTCTGGCAAAAAAAACCCATAATATTTGAAAATTTGGCCAGAAAACTCGTCCTTCAAATATCGATCTAGTTAAACGACCTTCGTCTTGGCAAAAACTCTCAAACCTGGGACTTCGCGAAGTGAGATTGATTGACCTCAACTTCGTTCTATCTATAATTGAATAATTTTCTGGCCAAATTTTTCTTTCAGTGTTTGTTTTGTTTTGGTTTGTTTGTTTTTTTTTTTTTTTTGGTTTTTTTTACAGAACCGAACAAGTGTGTATGAAGGGTGTCAGACAACGCAAGAAAGAAAAATATATTTTTTTTTAAAACATCCCAAAAAATCAGTCCACCTAGACTGGGGAATCGAACCTCAGACCTTCTGATTACCGTTCAGACGTGCTACCATCACACCTAGATTCTTTATTTATTTATTTATTTTCATAACATGACAGGCTACTTATTATACTGTACATTTTAAAAAGGTCATAAAACATAAAATTATATGTCATGGTTAAGTAATTTTTTTTTACTACGAGGTTTAGCTTGCTTACCTTGATCACGTATGCATGATGTTAAATAATAAATGTGTAAAGATACGGGCTAATAACCACATTATAATTTTAACTGTGCTTGCGTTGCGAGCTCTAAGCCATAATCACACACCTTCCTCACCACACACACACACGGCATAGCCTACCTCTTTCCACCCCTTTCAACCTATAACATCATAACAATTGGAACGACATTTAATTTGCAATGCTAGAATAGTTTCATTTATTTCTGTCATTTTTTCCCTGCTTAAAAAAAAAGTTTCTTAGGTAAATAAAATATATTAACACTTGAACATTTCAAAGATTTTTTCCAAGGCTGTGGGGGTCCCAAAGGCTCAGTTGGTAGAGCACTCGCTTCACACGCAAAGTGAGTGGAGCAGGCACTTGTGTTGATAATAACAAGAAATGAAGTGAGTAGGAAAGAAAGTGCCAGAAGACAACAGAGAATAAAAACTTCGCAACCATTACTGTTACGACAACTCCGCCTGGCAGGGGACATCGTGCCTCTATCGTATGAGCTATCCTCGACCCCCAAAAAAGTATTTCAAACTCTATGAGATACGTTCTTCGTCTTCACTAGAGGAATTTCAAGCGCCGATTGAAGACATTCTTATTCCGACAGGCTTTCTTTTGATTATGTGTATAATTAGCGTTGGTCGTGTACTGTGTTAGGGCTTAATCTATGTTATGCGCCCAGAGCCCTCCTGATGAAGGGTTGTTTGGCGCACTATAAATCTATATTATTATTATTATTATTATTATTATTATTATTATTATTATTATTATTATTATTATTATTATTATTATTATTATTATTATTATGTTTATCTTGAATCTATATTCTCTGTATCCTGGCACTTTCCTACTCACTTCATTTCTGCTGTATAAAACACCCAAAAACCTACTAGAAATCAAAATTCGAGGACCATAGTCTTAGGGTTGAAGAATATTGATAGAACGAAGTTGAGGTCAGTCGGGTTTTTTGCCATCCACGATTATGAGTAATTCTCACTTGGTTGTATTAATGAGACTAAAAAAGTTCATGGTTACAGAGTTTTGTGTGTTGGTCCGTTATACTTGCGGATGGCAATGCTGTGATCTTCATAGCCAAGCGCATACTATCTATAGAAGGAACGATATTGACGTCATTCAGCTATTTGTTGTTGGCTTTAGACAGTCATTTTAATGAGTAGTTCTCACTCAATTATACCAATCGGACTATAAACGTTCACCACATAGTTTTGTGTGTCAGTACGTTATATCCGGCTGGTGGAAGTTGTGAGCATTTTACCTAAACGCATACCATCCATTGAGATGCGTTACTAATTATATATCACAGGCTCGGGGTCTCCGATTACAATTATAGCATGATTGACCCCATCCACGTGTGCAATGTAAACAAATCTCTAACATTGTGCCGGAGTTTATCCCGGTTTCTATAGCGTGAAACAGACAATAGCAATTGCTTGCTATCCTTTTGATAGGACGCAAAGTACTTTCCGCCTGATCTTATAGAGCCAGCTACCCAATCACTATTGGGTGGACAGAGGGGTCATAAAAAAAACCTCGACTGCACCCAGGATCGATCTCGGTTCCTTTGCGTGTGAAGCGAGTGCTCTACAAACTGGGCTATCGTGACCCCCTGGCATTACGCGCCAGTATCTGGAGCTTTTTTTTCTGTTTTTTTTTCTCGCTTCCTCCCGGAACTAAATAATTCTGGTAAATATTCGTTGCGTTGTGGAATGCAATAATATTATAATAGCTAGCCGGCATATTATTATGCGAAACATTTATAACGGGAAAACCCGTTGGGTGTCAATGACGGCATTCATTTGGGTTTTATATTCGTCATAATTATCACTCGCATTGTGTGAAAATGAATGAAACGAACTATTGTAATAATAGAGCCACGAAACAGGAAAGTTTATTTCCTCCATGAGTTTTATGTAGTTTGTCGGTTGCAGTTTTATGAAAAGGCTTGGAAATACATGGAAATTGGATAGGGAAGGGCCCAGCGTCACGATTTGTGAGCTATACGCTTTAACAGTCACTTCCTTCGTAATGACGCATGGTAACTTAGTAACTGGCTCTAAACTATCGGAACAATGGCGGACGCCCTTATGAAATATTTCTGCCGACGAGCATAAAAGCGTATCCAGAGGGGAAAAATACATTTAAATCTGATCATGTTTTGACTTTTACACATTCTGATCACAAGACATATGAAAAGTTCTAGCCAGCATGAAGAATAAAAAGTACCGATTTTCTTTGTTTAGAACCACGATGGCCGCCGTTGCTGGGCGACGTGACATCAGACTATTGAATCCATTGTATAGATAGTAGTATGCGCTTGGCCAAGAAGTTCACAACATTGCCATCCGGAAGTATAACGGACCAACACACAAAACTTTGTGTAACCATGTTTATAACCTGGTTAATACAGTTTAGTGAGAATTACTCATAAACATGGATGGCAAAACAAACAAACAACAATAATAAATACCTGAGTGACGTCAACTTCGTTCTCTCTATAGCGTTTGATGATGGTGGTGGTTGTGAGGGTGGTTCTTTACAATTGAAACAACAAAAACATGGCACAAATTCATATGTTAAAACTTGGTCTCGAGTCAACGTTTACTTATTTTCAGGTCTATAACCCAATGTGGTCTTGTGGTATGACACTCGCTTTCAGATCGGAAGGTCCTGGGTTCGAGCCTCGATCGGCGCACAGTTGAGACCTTGAAGAAGGCTCTTTACTCACATTCTCTCACCGTACTGTGTAAAATGAGTACCTGACCGTTAACAGCGTTGTCTCTGTCCAAAAAAAAAGTGTAATATCGCCTAACAGGCGTCACGTTCCGTCCTCAATGTTAAATGTTGCTGTTGGCCGGGGGTCCCTTGTAAAGCGCTTTGAGCAATTTAGTGGACATTGCGCAATATAAAAGCTCATTAAAAAAATTACTATGGGCTGATTATTGTTGTAATTGCAATACTTTCAAACCAACACAAAAATGTTGTCCAGTGCAACAATGTTAAAACGAGCAGATGATTTTTCGTCTGGTTGTCAGAACTGAAAATATGTTCACGTCGTACGGAGCATTTCCATATATCTGGAACTGGTGACCCGTCGTGAAAATACAGTAATTTCCGCCTAAGTTCCCGTTGTCTTAGATCCACGTCCGGATTAGGTCCGTGATATCCGAGGAATTTAGACTGTAATGACCCTAATTTACGGTGACGAAGACCAGGAACCGGTGAAGAATTTGTCCCAACGGATACAGGATTAGTCACCCAAAATAATATTATAATGTTTCTATAAAGTCATGAAACATGTGGATTGCGGATTATTTGCGCGCACGCGCGTGCGTATACGTGAGAGATTAGGAGGAAGATAACGATGATGAGGATGGTGGTGGTGGCGGTGGTGGAATGTGATATAATATTTTTTTTTAAATCGGTGCATACATGTGTGGAACAAACAAATCTCTCTCTCTCTCTCTCTCTCTCTCTCTCTCTCTCTCTCTCTCTCTCTCTCTCTCTCTCTCTCTCTATCACAAACACACACAATACAGATAGATATAGGTAAAGAAAGAGAGAAAAAGAGACAGAGATTGGGTGAAAGATAGATAGATAGATAGATAGTTGGACGGATGGATGGGCAGATAGATAGATAGATAGCTAGACAGCGAGATAGATAGATAGATGGATGGATAGATAAATTAGATAGGTAGATTAGATAAATAGATAGATGTATGGATGGATTGATTGATTGGGTGAAAGATAGATAGATAGATAGATAGTTGGACGGATGGATGGGCAGATAGATAGATAGCTAGACAGCGAGATAGATAGATGGATGGCTAGATAAATTAGATTGGTAGATTAGATAAATAGATAGATGTATGGATGGATTGATTGATTGAGTAATTGATGAATAGATATATGAAAGAGATTTATATAAAGAGATAAAAAAGGTTGGGAGAGAACTGTTATTTTTTCCTCTAAATAAACCGACTGACTCGATATGATTGTTTACAACTTTCGACGTGCACAACCAAAATGGAAACAGATGGGACAAAACAAAAGAAAAAAAAAAGGGGGGGGGGGTGTTGAGGATAGAGACATGATATAACCATGTTACTTCATTGTAAGCAGACAAATAATAAAAGTAATAAATAAAACAAACGACAGGTAGCCGAGACGTACAATTAAGGCCAGGGTTTATGAGGAGAATAATAAAAGTCAATCTGGGTCACTGTGCTTAAGCAATGAAATGTGCTGTTGGGAAATGATTCCATAAACCTACGTGCAAATAAGTGCATGTCGCCATTATCTAATGAACCCATCGTTTACATAGACAATATATGATTTTAAAAACCCCCAGAAAAAAAAAACAACAGGTGCTCATCAGTTAGGTGCGGTTGAATATTATCAGGTTTCATCACTTAGACGCCCCATAAAACAAGTGGGGTTAGAGGTCATTAACAGACATAGCATTTAACCCTCTCCTACAGGAAAATCGTCACATTCGTTACGATACAACGAACATTTTTCTTATTCAAATTTCTTTTGTACGTCATAAAATGTTTAAGAAAATGAACAGTGTGTTGTGGAGCATGTTTTGCTAAAGAAATGATGTATAACACAACTTTACTGCTATTGTGTTTGAGTGATAAAAAATCTATTTTTGTGTTAGTTGGGTGTCAAGTTTTGGGGAAAATCCTAAAAATGGCTGGTAAGGAGAGAGTTAATGTTCGAGAAAGCAAACTTTCGAATATCATTTCTTTTTTCTTTTTAATGCTGGAATTGGATCTTGAACCCATGTTTTTTTTTTTTTCAAATTAAAGAAATGGACACCTCACCCTCCCCCCTCCCCAAGCCCAATTTTTTTATGTCTAACAAAATTATGAGCAAATATATTAGAAGATTGCCTAGAAGGGATTGTGGTGATGTGGTCAAGCCACATCCTTCTTATAATAATAATAATTATTATTATCATCATAACTATCAGTATTATTATCATCATTATTACTACTATTTTAATAACTTTTGTCCCTTATTACAAGAGCTGTAACCTAACAATAATTGCCTATTTGGACAATAAAGATTATTATTATTTAATATTATTATTATCGTGTTTGTTTAGAAAGGTCCTGGGTCCGAGCCTCGTTCGGCTCATAGCTTACTCACATTCTTTCACCGCACTGTATGTACATGTATAAAATGAGTAGCTATCTGAGTGTTAACAGCGTTGTCTCTGTCAGAAATAAATTGTAATATTATTGCCTAATAGGCGTCATGATCCTGTCCTAAATGTTTATGTTAAGTATTGCTGTTGGCCAAAGACCCCTTGTAAAGCGCTGTGAGCACTTGTAGTAGTTGATATTGCGCTATATAAAAGCTCATTTTTTAAAGGGATTTTTATACTTTTTTTTTTTTTGATTTTGGATATTGGATATTGCGCTAAATAAAATCTCAATTAAAAGTTTTTTTCTTTGATTTGAGAGTATTTCCATTACAACAATGAGCCCATAACACTTTGGGGCTATCATACCTGTAAATAAGTAATAAGTAGGTTTTCGTCGGGGCAAGGGGAAGGGAGAGACAGAGGAGGTGAATATTATCATAGTAAATCTATCTCTTCTTACCAAACTTGTCCATATGCACCATTTCCGACAGGAATCAATCTCTTATAACGAATAGGCAAATCCCACGACGTACTAACCAGGTCGGTGTGGTAGAAGCCTGCTTTGGTTCCCGTCATCTTCAGACACGACAATGAGCTAAATGTTCCCCCAATTTGTCACACAACAATAATAATATAATATACTATACTATATTATACTTAAACTATATCCGTCAGAATTTTTGAACTCAAAATTCAAAACCTTTAAAATCACAGGCTACTACTATAACGAATGGGTTTATGTGTCCGTTTTCAGATTCAGAAACTTAAATGGCAAAGTTAATATCTATCTACTTATGAATAAGAAATCAAACACGAATGACTTTTTTAAAAAATTAAATATAACTTGAATCGACAAACGGTGACTGTATCTTTCAATTATATCGAGATTTGGATGTATGTAGTTCAGAACAAAAATCCTCCGATGGATTACAACAGAAAGACGAAGAGAATAGAAATTCCTAGAAAGCCACAGGAGTTGGTCTATCTGTAATAATTTATTATCAACGAGCTGTTGCGTTGTGGATAGCACACTGACTGAACTGACAAGTTGTGGAATGAATTACTGTCGTGTGTGATGTGGTTTGCGACTTCGCGATGTCACTCGTCACTTGACGTAATGTACTATGTACCTAAACCCTCTTCCGCACTAGGACAGGACTGTCCTGGGACAGTCCTGTCCCAAATCTGTAACATATAGAATTTAGAGAAATCTTCCGCACCTATTGGGACGGGACAAAACAGTCCCGTTGTGTCCCAAGCCGTTGTGAAATGCTACAAAATCAACGGGACAGGACTGTCCCAGTCCCGTGTTCATATCGTTTGTGATAGTAGAAAAATATAGCAGACTTCCGCACTAGGACAAAAAAGTCCCAGACTTGGCGGCGCCGTGTCAAAATTGAAATGCCTGTCTTTAATTTCTGCATTCCTACTACTACTGCCACTACTACTACTACTACTACTACTACTACTACTACTACTACTACTACTACTACTACTACTACTACTACTACTACTACTACTACTACTACTACTATTTCTACTGTTGCTTCTGCTGCTGCTAATTCCACTAATATATTAATACCTACATCCCTTACATTTTGTATTTATTTCCAATTCCATTGTATTTATTTTCCAACAATAGTCCACACTTTATTTTAGTTCACTGTCTTCTATACTGCATTACACAGTTCCTATCCGCCTCCCCTCTTTTAACATAATTAAGTACGCACCTTTTATAAATTTCTATTGCTCTGTTTTAATTCGCGCTTCCTCACAAAGTAGCATACAATTTCCTGCCCATCAATGTTTTTGTTTATGCATCTTAACAACGCCACTACCACATTATCTCATTCGTCTGTAGTTTTTAATTCATCATGTGTTGATGAAGGGGAAACCCGAAACGTCCATTTATCTGTTTTCGTATATTAAACTGAAGCTTACATTCAATTTCACAGTTATGATTTATTTATTTATTTAAATTCTGAATATAAAAAAGCAAGAACAATTCAAAAAATAATTCTATGTGATGAAACCACGTACAGAAGGCATAGCAACATAAACATTTTCGGCAATTTAAAAAAGTATGTTTATAAATATAATTTAAGAAGTGTCACACTTTGTGACACAGCAGTAACGTGTCTAAAACCGGTCGCACATATATTCGGTACCTTGTGGGATCAATTATCTTTATCGTTATTTATTTCGGGAATTCTCAATGAAAATATTTTAAAGTAAGTCCTTCTGAGCCACTTGGACTCATTGTAAGACAAATTAACTCCTTCAGAGCCTTGTAGCCAATGGTGCAGGAGTTATTCCGGTTTCAATAACGTGAAGCGGACAATTAACGTATTTGTTTGAAAACCTTTGAACAGGACGCTAGTCTATCGCAGATTACTATCCCAGCTTGACAGGTACCCTTTTACACCTGAATGGAGTGAGTGATTGGAGTAAATTTTCTTGCTCTAGAAAGTACAAATTGGCTTCGATCGGAATCGAACACAGAACCTCTGAGTCCACAGTACAACGCGCTAACCATGGGCCATCTTGCCTCCTAAGCTTATAAATCCGGAACTTATCCATGTTGCTGTAGCGTTGAGCAGACAGATAACAGTTTAAAATTTAAAAAAATAAAATTCCCTTTTTCATCCCATAGGGGAAATTTTTCTCGAGGGTCTATTCCAAGGTAAGACTGGAATAACCCAGGCGTCAGCCGCAATGCAGCGCCGCAAATTGAGCTAGGGCGAGGTATAACCCAGGCGTTAGCCGCAGTGCAGCGCCGCAAATTTAGGCGAGGTGACTTACTCAAGGCAACACAGCGCATCAGCGGGTGATCGAACTGATGCCTTTCGGGTACGAAGCAAAGATCGTACCACCGAGCCATGCTGACTTTCTATTATCCTCTTGAATGATGCTGGTCTGTCAAAGATTACTTTCATCAGCGAACTGGTACTCATTTGCACCTGGGTAAAATGAGGTGATTCCAAGAAAGTCATTTTAAGATAAGATCGGAGATCACCATAGAGTCTACGGAATTGACCCTTGAGCAATCTTTGAGTCATTAAAGGATGCACCCAATATTGTTTTCTCTTTCAATTTGTCTTTTTTTTCCACGTAGTAAAGCACAGAAATATGCAACCCTTATTTCATCCATTACTAGTAGTAGTAGTAGTAGTAGTAGTAGTAGTAGTAGTAGTAGTAGTAGTAGTAGTAGTAGTAGCAGTAATAGTAGTAGTAATAGTGGTAGTAGTAGTAGTAGTAGTAGTAGTAGTAGTAGTAGTAGTAGTAGTAGTAGTAGTAGAAGTAGTGGTAGAAGAGGTGGTAGTTGTAGTGGTGGTAGTAGTAGAAGTAGTAGTAGTAGTAGTAGTAGTAGTAGTAGTAGTAGTAGTAGTAGTAGTAGTAGTCGTCGTCGTCGTAGTAGTAGTTGTTGTTGTTGTTGTTGTTGTTGTTGTAGATATAGTAGTCGTAATAGTAGAAGTAGTGGTGGTGGTAGTAGTAGTAGTAGTAGTAGTAGTAGTAGTAGTAGTAGTAGTAGTAGTAGTAGTAGTAGTGGTAGTAGTAGTAGTGGTAGTAGTAGTAGTAGTAGTAGTAGTAGTAGTAGTAGTAGTAGTAGTAGTAATAGTAGTAGTAGTGGTAGTGGTAGTAGTAGTTGTAGTAGTAGTAGTAGTAGTAGTAGTAGTAGTAGTAGTAGTAGTAGTAGTAGTAGTAGTAGTAGTAGCAGCAGCAATAAAATTACTCTTGCTATAAGAATATTTCATGATTATATAAATCATATGTAAACAAATCCCATTGTACAGTGTAAAAAATCATTATCGTCATGTCGTATCTTATGTTGATTCATAAAATGTGAATTATTAGAGTTGTACCAAGGACTTATTTTTTAAATTATTAATTTATAATTCAAACTATTAAATAACTAATCCATTAATTAGAAGATTTTACATTATTATTATCACCATTATCATTATCATTATTATTATTATTATTA